>NW_023472879.1:0-3952 GCF_013731165.1 Rhagoletis pomonella
AATTGATAAACCCCGGATTACGATGTAGCGGTAGCTTTCGGAAAGGTCGAAAACATATATTTAATATTTGCGCCGGGTATTTAATGTTCGGCTCCGCCCGAACTTAAACTTTCTTACTTGTTTAGCAGCAATTTTTTCTCGTCGGTAATTTTTAACTCGTTTAAGCGAAAAACGCAGATTTTTAGCGATGCCAAATACGTTAGAGTCGCATTTTTTAGCTATATGAGCTATCAAGACGTGTTCGTCGCTAAAATTTGCCAGCAAATTACTCAAAAATGGAGATTTTTAGAGATGCTAAAATTCATTTATCATTTTATGGCGATGGAGTTTTAGCTATAGCGAAAGTTGGAATCCGGCTGCTGGTCGATGAATTCAGGCTTATGGTATCCATAGCTTAGGGTCACATCTTTATCGCCAGCGTAAGTGAGAAGAAGAAAAAGAAGAATGGAACTCGCCACACACGCCCTTTCACAAAAAATTAGCCAGTTCACATATTCCCTTAAGAGACCTGAAATAACACTATTTTACGCATGCTATGTCGTATGGACTTGCACATATTTGCATTCATACATTAGTACGTATGTATTTGGAGTTCGAGTGTGCGGTATACATACGGTGACCATATTTATGAGAGCCGAATAGGGGACAAAAAATAATTTGGACATTTTTTCCACACTGTTTCCTGAAACAGTATCCTTATAGTAAAATCACAAATTTCTAGGATAATTTTCTCGAGATTTTTACCCCGTAAAACTTGTTAAAAAAAATTCGTTAAATTTAGGTATAACAAAGTGCAATTTTAAGTCCGTAAGGCTTACCACTAATTTTTGGCATTTTTTTTTTGGCGGTGTTACGCGTTTTTTTTTTCTTACAAAGTAAGTATGTTCGTCCATTTTTTTTGAAAGAGAAGCAAATGAGCAGCACTTTCCACTCGCACTTTATTATACTCAATTTTAATGAGTTACAAAACTGCAAAACAAATTTTTTTTCTAAAGATTCTAATTTAAAAGCTTAAAATTTTGGCGGAACATTGCAGAATTAATTTTTATAGTTTTTTTGCACAAAGTTGGAAATTTGGTATTATATGGTTTTTGTTAGGAAAAGAGCTTTACTTTCATAAAATAAATAATAAGCATTAAATAAACTAAGGAAAAATAGACAAAACTTACTAAAATGTTGAGTTCTAACTATTCCTCGATTCGAATCACAGGCAATCAGATTAGAAAATAATAACCGTTTATAAAGAATCATATATATATATTAGACTGCATCACTCCCCATACAAAAAAAATCGGTACTATTTTTCCATTGGAATTATAAAATCTATTATATTTTAAGACGTCCACCAAAATATTTCGAAAAAATATTAAGATTTAAGTGAGATGGACCAATTTCAAAATACCTCCAAAAATGGAGTTTTTTATGAATAAAAATAGTTTCTTAAAAATTTTTTTTTAAAAAATCCCCTTAAACAACAAAACGGTTTAAGCTTAAAAAATTTGCATAAAAATATTTAAAAAAATAAAAAAAAATTTGAACGGAATCGTAATGATGAGATTTTTGATGCTGTTTTTTAACTTTTTTCAAAGATTGGTATAAGAAAAACTCGAATAACTGAGCGTAAACTCTTTTGGTTTAGACTTAGGAAAGGTATTTTCTCGTCCTTTTTATTTCTTTGCTAATAAACTCATTCAAAGGATGAAAGAGAAATGTAGGATGAACGAACGTCATTCAAAAATGAATTAAGATGTGTTGGTATTTGGAAAAAAATTGGAATACGAATGATTTTTTTTTTTGACAGAAATAAAAACAGTGTGAAAATACCTTTCTACTGAGATCACATAAGTCTAAATCGGAATAGTTTTGGCCCAGTTATTCAAAGTAAAAAACAGCATCAAAAATCTCATTCTTACGATTCCGTTGAAAAGATTTTTAAATATTTTTATGCAGATTTTTTAAGCTTAATCTGTTTTGTCATCTGAGGGGACTTTTTTCAAAAAGTTCTATATGAAACTATTTTTATTCATAAAAAACTCCATTTTTGGAGGTATTTTCAAATCGGTCCAGCTCACTTAAATCTTAATATTTTTCGCAAAAATTTTTTTTAACGTCTTAAAATATAATAGATTTTGTAATACCGGCGGAAAAACCGCAACTTTTTTTGGTGATGCAGTCTAATATATATATATATACGATCATATACCAACATCACTTAAAACTCGTTCATAGGCATGCCATTTTAATGAGCTGTTACGGCGTCGGAACACCGAATACGGGACAAATACAGGACATTAAAATAAATACGGAACATTTGGCGTCCCGTATAAAATAAATAAATTACCAGGACAATGGGTCACAAAAGAGGAATGTCGCGTATAATACAGGGCGGATGGTCACCATAGGTATATAGTATTTCCTTCGTGGTTTAATTATTTGTACCACATACACAGGTACATATTTATTATGTGTGTACGTGCATACACGTGTGCACATGCATTCTTATTTATACATAGGTACATCTTTAGTGTATCCCTGAAAGATGCAACACACAGTGAAATATTGTAATATTTTTCATTTACACATTAAATTTAGGCGGGACCCTTTTATGCCTTTGATTTCACAAACACAATGCCTTTACCGTGCTTAGCAAAACAATAAGGGTATTGTGTCTGCATTGAATTCCACAGCACACCGCAAAGCTGATCCAATCCGATCCATTTGTGATCTGTTTTGTGATCCGCTGCTGAGAGCCGATACTCAACGGCATAATTCCCAAAAGTGTTAAGTAGGCTTAAGTTGGGCTGTGTATTGCCTTTATTCTTGTTTCTTTGAGTGGTTGGGTTTTGGTTTAATATTTGCATTTGTGTTTTTGTTTCTGTTAGTTTTGGTTTGAATTCGCAGACGCCTGAATGTACATACATATATGTATGTACATAAAACGAATGTACATATATACATGCGTAAGTAACTTTATTTATGTTCTTATCTATCAGTGGCGGACAGTGGGGCAAAAAAGGTTGCTGTGGACAAGTCAATTTTGAGAACCCAGATATCAACCGATTTCAAGTTTCTTTTTTTAAATAAGAGATAACTAAATTTCGCGTTGATCTATCCATGGAGATTTTTCAAAAAACCTCTAGTTTTTTATTTAATTATGTCTGAATAATTCCAATATTGAATAACTGGTTTTATCTAACTTTCTAAACACATTTGGGTTGTTCGCACTTGCCTGGTTATCAGGTAATCTGGTTATGTTATTTATACCCGAGCGCACTTGTGCACAAGGGTATTATAACTTTTTTCACATAACGGTTGTTTGTAACAGGCAAAACGAATCGAGATAGATATAGACAAATGTATACATAAATGATCAGGATAAAAAGAGAAATCGATTAAGCGGTGACTGTCTGTCCGTCCGTCCGTCTGTCCGTTCGTCTGTGCACACGAACACTCGAGTAAAAATTAAGATATCGTAACGAATCTTGGTACGTGTACTTCTTTCGGGCGTAGGACGGATGGTAAAATGGGCAAAATCGGACAATAACCACGCCCACATCCCATATAACGGTAATTTAGAGAAATACGAAATCTTCGATAAAGCAGTAAATATTAAAGCTAATTTATTCTAAATTATGCTTGCAGCAATTCTTTACCAAGAAATACGTTTATGATAAAATTTTGGAAAATGGGCTTGGCACCGCCCACTTATGATCACATATATGTATCTCGGTAACCGTTCTACCAATTTATACCAAACTCGGTATAGTTATTGTGCTTGCCACATAAAAGCAAAACGTTCAAAATTATTGAAATAGAACTAAAATTACCGCTTTTCATATAACGGTAAATTTTAGAAATGATTGAAACTTCAATATTTCGAAATTTAAGGACGCTAGTTTACTCAAAATTGATAAACCCCGGATTACGATGTAGCGGTAGCTTTCGGAAAGGT
>NW_023472880.1:0-3952 GCF_013731165.1 Rhagoletis pomonella
CGAACTTGAAATTCGGTATGCAGACATATCAATGGTAGGTGCTTATAGGAGGGTACATATAAAGGAGTTTGTTAAAGGGGGCGAGGCACAACCCATAGAGACGGAATTTTTTATCAGATATAACTTCGGAACCATAAGTCACACGAACTTGAAATTTGGTATGCAGACATATCATTGGTAGATGCTTATAAGAGGGAATGTATAAACGAGTTTGTAAAAGGGGGCGTGACACATCCCATAGGCGTGGGACTTTTTATCAGATATAACTTCGGAACCATAAATCTCACGAACTAGAAATTTGGTATGCAGACATATCAATGGTAGGTGCTTATACGAGGGTATATATAAACGAGTTCGTAAAAAGGGGCGTGGTACATCCCATAGGCGTGGAATTTTTTATCAGCCATAACTTCGGAACCATAAGTCCCACGAACTTGAAATTTGGTTTGCAGACATATCAATAGTAGGTGCTTATAGGAGGGTATATATAACGGAATTTGTAAAAGGGGGCGTGGCACATCCCATAGGCGTGGAATTTTTTATCAGCTATAACTTCGGAACCATAAGTCCCACGAACTTGAAATTTGGTATGCGGACATAGGTAACTATGGGAGGTGTTCATAGTAAAGTATATATAAATGGGTTTGTCAAAGGGGGATATACATATATGTATTCATTTATTAGATAACTCGGATATTTAAAGCTGTGTTTATTTTTTGAAACCTTACCGTCTTTAGATTATTTTGAAATGGAAAGTTTAAATCGTTTTTTAATCCCGCGATGCTGTTAAATGAAAAAAGATTCATACATAATGAATAAAACTCCTTCCGAATTAAGCATTCTACCAGAAATGTGCAGCTATACAAAAACAGCCAAGCGAATAGGCAGCTAAACGGAATGTACCGTAGTACACTAATTTTAATTTAGAAATTTTATCGTTACCTTAATCCACCTAATATTAATAATGGAACAAGATTTGTAGTACAAATTATGATCAATATACATTAGTTAAATCACGATAAAGCTAAAAGTATGGCGCATAAGAATGCCTTAATGTAAACAAAGAAAATAGTTTGTCTCCTTTAAATTATGCTGGACTGAATATTTGTATTACTGTTTTACTTTTTTATTTGTTTACCCCGAACGACGTCGGGTGCTCTGCTAGTCTATATATATAAAAATGAAATGTCTTTCGTATGACGGCGATGCCTGACCAAACGGTTGAACCGATTTCAATCCTGTAAAAAGCACATTTTTGGACCTTCTGTGTAGAAGGTTCTTTGATTTAAAAATTTTGAAACTTTTTGTTGTTGTTGCCGAAAAATTAAGAAAGCTGAGACGTCACGATTTCACAATTTCATAGAGTTTTCCGTATATTGAATGTCACTAAACTACTAAACGGCTGGACCTATTCCGTTCATATTTGGAACATATTTCAGCACCTTGAAGGGAAATATTTCGACTAAAAATTTAATCGCTAGGTGGTGCTGGGGTCGGGATATTCATAAAAATTGCATTTACTTGCTGTTTTGGCTCATATTTAGAAAACAATTTAGCCAATTTAAAAGAAATATTTGGACTTGAAACTTATACGATAGGTGGCCCTCTGGCCGAGACATCCCCAAAAATTATTTTACGCTAAGAGAAGGATATATCTACTATATATTTGTGGAAGTATGTATGTATGTATGTATGTGCCTGGTTACAGCCTACACGGACGGACAGAATCGAACAAAATTTTGACAGAGTATTGCCATGACACCTGGGCCTATAATAGGGTAAAAAAATTGGGATTCGACAAGGGGGCGTGGCACCTCCCTTAGGCGTGAAATTTTTAATCAGCCATAACTTCGAAACTATAAGTCACATGAACTTGAAATTTGGTATACAGTGGTTGGTGCTTATAGTATGGTATAAATAAATGAGTTTGTAGAAGTGGGCGTGGCACATCCAATGGACGTGGAAAATTTTATCAGCTATAAATCCGAAACTATAAGTCATATGAACTTGAAATTTGTTATTCAGTCATACATATGGTAGGAGCTTATAGTAGGGTATATATGAATGAGGTTGTGAAAGTGGGCGTGGCACATCCCATAGGACTACTTTCTCAGCTATAACTCCGGAACTATAAGCCACATGAACTTGAAATTTGGTATGCAGACATAACTGTGGTAGGTGCTTACAGTAAAGTATATATAAAGGGGTTTGTAAAAGGGAGCGTGGCACATCCCACCGGTGTGGAAATTTTTATCAGCTATAATTTCACAACCATCAGTCACATGAAATTGAAATTAGGTATGCAGAAATATCTGCGGTAGGTGCTTACAGTAGGCTATATATACATGAGTTTGTAAAAAGCGGCGTGGCACATCCCATAGGCGTGGACAAAGGGTATCAACTATAACTTGGGAACCATAAGTCCCAAGAACTTGAAATTTGGTGTGCAGGCATATCTACGGTAGGCGCTTTAAGTAAGGCATATATAACTGAGTGGAACATCCCATACGCGTGGAAAATTCGGAATCATATGTCACGGGAAATTGAAATTTGGTACGCAGACGTATCTATAGTAGGTGCTTATAGTAGGCTATATATAAGTGAGTTTGTAAGAGGGGGAGCGGCACGTCCCATGGACCTGGAATGTTTTATCAGCTATAACTCCGGAGCTATAAGTCGCTTGAACTTGAAATTTCGTACGCAGCCATTTTAATGGTAGGTACTTATATTAGGGTAAATATAAATGAGTTTGGAAAAGAATGCATGGCACATCCAATAGGCATGGAATTTTTTATCAGCTATAACCTCTGAACTATAAGTCAGACGAACTTGAAATTTAGTATGCAGATATATCAATGGTAGGTGCTTATATATAAATGGGTTTGTAAAAGGGGGCGTGGCACATCCCATAAGCGTGGAAAATTTTATCAGCTATAATTTCAAAACCATAAGTCAAATGAAATTGAAATTTGGTACTCAAACGTATCCATGGTAGGTGCTTATATTAGGGTCTTAATATATAAATATCCCGTGTCACTGTGTTCGTTTACGCTAATCTCCGAAACCGCTTAACCAATTTCAATGAAATTTTGTGGGTGGGTATTGTTGGTTCCAACTTAAAAGAGAGGATAGTTGTGAATACGAGAAAAAAAATTTTTTTTTCATCGAAATTTTTTCTATGCTTCTCGTATCGTGCTTATCTAATCTATATATATAAAAATGAAATGTCTTTCGTATGACGGCGATGCCTGACCAAACGGTTGAACCGATTTCAATCCTGTAAAAAGCACATTTTTGGACCTTCTGTGTGGAAGGTTCTTTGATTTAAAAAAATTTGAAATTTTTTGTTGTTTTTGCCGAAAAATTAAAAAAGCTGAGAAGTTACGATTTCAGAATTTCATAGAGTTTTCCGTATGTTGAATGTCACTAAACTACTAAACGGCCGGACCGATTTCGTTCATGTTTGGAATATATTTCAGCACCTTGAAGGGAAATATTTCGACTAAAAATTGAATCACTAGGTGGCGCTGGGGTCGGGATATTCATAAAAATTGCATTTAATTGCCGATTTGACTCATATTTAGAATACAATTTATCCAATTGAAAATAAATATTGAAACTAAAAATGTACACGATAGGTGGCATTGTGGACGATATATTCCCAAAATTCTTATCACTGGGATAATGATAGATATCTACTGCATATTTGTGAAAGTATGTATGTATGTGCCAGGTTGCAGTCTAAACGGACGGACAGAATCGATCAAAATTTTGACAGAGTATTGCCATGACCTGGGCCTATAATAGGGTGAAAAAACCTGGGATCCGACAAGGGGGCGTGACACCTTCCATAGGCGTGAAATTTTTAATCAGCCATAACTTCCAGGCCATAAGTCACACGAACTTGAAATTCGGTATGCAGACATATCAATGGTAGGTGCTTATAGGAGGG
>NW_023472881.1:0-3952 GCF_013731165.1 Rhagoletis pomonella
ATCCGTAGTCAATTATCTTCGACATATATTCACGGTGAATGGCTGCCTCGGACTCATTAAATCAGATAATGGTACTCAATTCATCAGTCAAACTTTCGAAAAGCTTTGCGCCGATTATAAAATCAAACACATGAAAACGCTTTTGTACCATCCACAAGCCAATCAGGTCGAGGCGACAAACAAAAGCATTAAACTTGGATTACGTGCTCACATGGCTGACCTTCTTGAACATTCCTCCTCATGATATTAACACTTCAGTGCATTCAGCCACGGGCTACACGCCATATTTCCTGCACACTGGTCGTGAATATGTGAAAGATGGAAACGAATATAAATTATTCTTCTTCTTCTTCTCTTTTGGCGCTGTAACCGCCTAAGCGATTTTGGCCGAGTTCAGCAAAGCACGCCAGTCGTTTCTCCTCTGTGCCAACTGACGCCAATTGGAAACGCCAAGTGAAGCCAAGTCCTTCTCCACCTGATCTTTCCATCGCAGTGGGGGCCTCCCTCTTCCTCTGCTACCACCAGCGGGTTCCGAGTTGAATAATTTCCGAGCTGGAGCGTCGGTGTCCATTCGAACGACATGACCAAGCCAGCGGAGCCGATGTACTTTTATTCGCTGCACTATGTCCATATCGTTGTAAAGCTCATACAGCTCATCGTTCCATCGTCTGCGGTACTCGCCGTCGCCAACGCGTAAAGGACCGTAAATCTTCCGCAAAATCTTTCTCTCAAACACCCCAAGAGCCGCCTCATCGGATGTTGTCATTGTCCATGCTTCTGCGCCTTATACCAGCACGGCCATGATGAGTGACTTATAGAGCGTGGTTTTCGTACGTCGAGAGAGGACTTTACTCCTGAATTGCCTACTCAGTCCAAAGTAGCACTTGTTGGCAAGAGTGATTCTACGTTGGATTTCAATGCTGACGTGGGTGCCAAGGCGCGAATATGCTGACTGTTTGTTTGATGACAGGAGATACTTCGTCTTGTCCTCGTTTACCACCAGACCCATGCGCTTTGCTTCCCTATCCAACTTGGAAAAGGCAGAACAGACTTCGCGGTTTTTGTTACCGATGATGTCGATGTCATCGGCATAAGCCAGCAATTGCACGCTCTTGTAGTAAATTGTTCCTGAGCGGTTCAGTTCTGCAGCTCTTATTATCTTCTCCAATATCAGATTAAAGAAGTCACATGAAAGGGAGTCGCCCTGTCTGAAACCCCGTTTTGTGGCGAACGGCTCGGAGAGGTCTTTTCCAATTCTGACGGAGCTGGTGGTATTGCTCAACGTCATTTAACACAGCCGTATGAGTTTTGAGGGCATGCCAAATTCAGACATAGCGGCGTATAGGCAACTCCTTTTAGTGCTGTCAAAAGTGGTTTTAAAGTCGACAAATAGGTGGTGAGTGTCGATCCTTTTCTAGCGGGTCTTTTCCAAGATTTGGCGTATTGTGAATACCTGGTCTATGGTGGATTTGCCAGGTCTAAAGCCACACTGATAAGGCCCAATCAGTTCATTGACGGTGGGCTTCAGTCTTTCACACAATACGCTCGATAAGACCTTGTAGCCTATGCTTAGAAGGCTGATCCCGCGGTAGTTGGCCCGAATGGCGGGGTCACCTTTCTTTTGGATTGGGCAGAGCACACTTAAATTCCAGTCGTCGGGCATGCGTTCATCTGACCATATTCTGCACAAGAGTTGATGCATACTTCAAAAGCTCAGCTGGCAGGCTGTCAGCTCCAGCGGCTTTGTTGTTTTTCAGCCGCGTTATTGCTATACGTACCTCGTCATAGTCAGGCGGTGGAACGTCGACTCCGTCATCATCGACTGCGGGCTCGGGTTCTTCTTCTCCACAACTTTCCGTGCTGCTACCATTTAGTAGGGCGGAAAAGTGTTCCCTCCATAATTTAAGTACGCTCTGGACATCAGTTACTAGGTCGCCATTATTGTTCTTACAGGAGTGCGCCCCGGTCTTTAAACCTTCCGTAAGTCGCCTAACTCTCTGGTAAAATTTTCGGGCATTCCTCCTGTCGGCCAGCATTTCAAGCTCTTCGCAGTCACGTATTTCTGCCTCTCTCTTCTTGTTGCGGCAAATACGTCTCGCTTCCCTCTTCAGATCCCTATAGCGGTCCCACATAGCGCGCGTTGCGCCCGATCGCAGCGTGGCCCTGTAGGCGGCATCTTTTTTCTCTGCAGCTTCCTGACACTCCTCATCGTACCAGTTGTTCTTTCGGGCTCGCTGAAATCCGACTACTTCTTCGGCGGCGGTACTTAGTGAGCGGGAAATGTGATTCCACTGCTCGCATATGTCGGTTTGTTGAAGAGTGCTCTCTGAGAGCAGGTGTGAGAGTCGAGTAGCGAAAGCGCTGGCTGTCTGTTGTGATTGCAGCTTTTCGACGTTAAGCTTTCCTTGCATATTTGGGCGCACATTTTTTGCTGCACAGAGGTGGGTGCGTATCTTGGCTGCAACAAGATAGTGGTCAGAGTCGATGTTTGGGCCTCGGAGTGTGCGTACGTCTAAAACACTGGAAGCGTGCCTTCCGTCTATCACAACATGATCGATTTGGTTTCTCGTTTTTCGATCCGGAGACAGCCAGGTAGCTTGATGGATCTTTTTATGCTTGAACCTAGTACTGCATACTACCATGTTTCGGGCCCCGGCGAAGTCGATCAGCCTCAATCCGTTGTCGGACGTTTCGTCGTGGAGGCTGAATTTTCCGACGGTGGTTCCAAAGATCCCTTCTTTGCCCACCCTGGCATTGAAGTCGCCAAGCACGATTTTGATATCATGACGGGGGCAGCGCTCGTACGTGCGCTCCAAGCGCTCATAGAAGAGATCCTTGGATGCCTCATCCTTCTCTTCCGTCGGGGCATGGGCGCAGATGAGCGAGATGTTGAAGAATCTCGCTTTGATGCGGATTGTGGCTAGACGCTCGTCCACCGGGGTGAACGACAGTACTCGGCGACGGAGTCTCTCTCCCACCACAAATCCAACTCCGAATTTGCGCTCCTTTACATGGCAGCTGTAGTAGACGTCGCAAGGCCCCAGACATTATTTGCCTTGCCCCGTCCAACGCATTTCTTGGATGGCGGTGATGTCAGCTTTTGTCCTTACGAGGACATCAACCAGCCGGGCAGAGGCACCTTCCCCATTAAGGGTCCGGACATTCCAGGTGCATGCCCTCAAATCGTAGTCCTTTAAACGTTTGCCGTGGTCGTCATCATAAGGGGGGGTCTCATCCGAGGCTTTGCCTTGCTTCTTCACTGGAAGTGGTTTTTACGTGGCGGGTCCCAAGCCCAACCCATTGCTGGGACGGGGGTGGTTTCGCAACCAAATACACGTTTATATAGCGAGCCGCTTGCTCCAAGCAGACACCAGCTTGCAGCCGCACCTACTGGTGAACAGACGCTGCAGGCTTCAGTCAGCCCTTAAACCGAATAAGTCAGAGTGGCCCCACCGAAGCTTCCTCTCTTTCTGCCGTGACCCAAGGCTCCACTCGGATTGGTTACCGCATCTCGCACATGGATTGCTCACGTTGCCCAGAGTGCGCGAACGAGGACGCAAGGGTCGGGATTGAGTATAGCCATGCAACTGTAACTGCATACCCAGCGCAATGACTATACCCCATTGCACTCCAATATAAATTATTATTGGATGTAAATCCATACCATACACAGGATTTGGAACAGCGTAAAGTTCTGGGTGATGAAATTCGAGATAAACAGTTCGAACAATATCAACAAACCCCGCAACGGGCATTGACCCGCAAAAGAGAACGCCATTTCGAGATGGGCTCGGAAGTGTACATTCCCAATCCTAAACAGTCCGTGGCCGGAGAGGGCTATGTACAAAAACTAGCCCCACCAAAAATTAGAGCCTATGTTTCACGGAAACTTGGTTCGAATTCATATGAACTGATCGATGCTAAACACCGAGTGCTTGGCAATTATTCCGCC
>NW_023472882.1:0-3951 GCF_013731165.1 Rhagoletis pomonella
TTTTGGGTATTTCCAACAAAATTTCACGATGGGACCGAAAAAAAAAAATAGTCGCAAAAAAAAAGGACCCTATTAAGCACATACCATTTATATGTCTGTATACCAAATTTATGGTTTCGAAGTTATGGCTGATTCAAAATTTCACGCCTATGGGAGGTTCCACGCCCCCTTGTCGATTCCCAATTTTTTACCCTATTATAGGCCCAGGTGTCATGGCAATACTCTGTCAAAATTTTGTTCGATTCTGTCCGTCCGTTTAGGCTGCAACGTGGCACATACATACATACATACATACTTCCACAAATATATAGTAAATGTATCTGTGTTCATTAGACCGTTCGTTAAAATTAAAATTTGGTTTGCCGGGCGGAAAAAGATATGTTTTGGTCTAAAAATAAGCAGTGCAAAATTTTATTCGAATATGATAACTCTAAGTACTTGCGCGTTGCATTTGAAAATTTAGAAAACCATATGCACTCTGGGAAAAAAATTTCTAACAAAATAGTTGAAAGTCGTGAATTTTATAGTCATTTGCCATGTAAAATAACCTACACAATCTTGTAAAAAATGAAACTATATTTCATGATTTTTTAATAAACAAGTGCCGATTTATTGTGTGATGTATATTTTTTTTGATTTGCTTCTACAAATTGAAGCACCAATTGTTTTTACTCCTCATTTTTTGTCAATATTCGATTGTAGTCTTTCATAAATTTAACACCCCGCTCAGCTGTATCATTTACAACGAATAAATCTCGACAAAATTCGGGAGCGTCTATATAATCTTCATTTTTTCCCCATTCGGATGGATCCATCCGTAAGAAGTCAGAAGACAAACCAAAGGCAACGAAGAAATTTTTAGTTTTGTAGGACACGAAATCTCTAATAGTTTTGCCAATCAAGAGAGCGGGATTTGAAATTACTCTATCTTCACTGAATTTTACGTTTGGCTCGACTGCTTGCAGTGCCTTCACCATTTCTCGTTTTTCCTCCACAGGCACGTCATTATCAAAAAACGCTAAAGCTGTTGTCTCCGGCATTAAGTACCATAAATGACTTTTGAACTTTTTCAAAACCGCATTGGATACCACTGCATCAGTTTGGGCGTACTCAATTTCATTTTGTAAAAATTTTAAATCTTGCATTGGAGCCTTAATGGGATTTGTGCACTAGTACCAAGCTTTCATATAAAGGCGAATGAGGAAAATGCAAATATCTCGTAAACTATTAAATTCTCTTGGCGTCAGTTTGAACTGTTCTCGAAAAAGAAATATCTTCAGGCAATAAATAGCTTTCGACATAAACCGCGCATGGGATGTTGGACCACCTAAAAAAGCAAATGCTAGCTGAAGCAGCTCCTTGTAATCCCCGCGAATCTGGACTTTCTGAAGCTCGTACGTACAAAAATGCTTAATGTCTTCCCACTGCAGCTCTGTTATTTTTGAACGAACAATTTCGTCTTCAAGTCGACTTTTAAACATATTATGGTTGAGGTTGTTCCATTCAGCAGCAAACCGATTAAAAATTGAAACTTCTGGTGCGCTGGAGGCTAAATATTTTGTCTCGAAAACGTGCCTCAATACGATTTCGAAAATGTGGTGGCGAAAAGCAAGACTAATGAGATTTCGCCCGAGATGCTTTTGCAAGAGAATTTATGCCCCCTTTTTTTACGCCCGTATTTACGGAAGTGGTATCAAAACTCATACCACCAACTCGATCAATGAGGCTCCATCTGATTAAAAGATCGCGAACAGCGCTCGCGATATTTTCACCAGTATCGGGATTTACAACTGCAGCGCTGAGAAATTTGGACGTTCCTTGATAGCTCAAGAGAATTGCAATTCACTCCACTTTTTGCGTGCCAACTATGTCTGCCATTAATTTTCCCTCCCAATGAACGACCACTGATCTCACATTCCTAATCTATGTATGTGTACATATAAAATTATTGCAAAAAAATTCATATATTAATAACTAAAAGTATACCCAGAAGAAATCACTACAATTACGTTTTCATTAAACTCCGCTATAGAAGACTCAAATCCACGTTGGCGGTTCTTTTTTCGTTGTTCATATATTGATGAGCGATTGATCATAAATTCGTCCGCCTCAACACCAAAAGCTTCAGCTGCTGCAACCAAAATATGTACTGCCTTCCCGGAGGATACTTTGGCATCGTCCAGTAACCAAAATAATTTTTTTTGTTCCACATCATATGCCAAAGTTTTTTTTACAGTCAGTATAGTATATTTTATTTAAAAGAAAACATGCGATATTTGCTATTTTGTTTGTCCGTAAACTATAGGCTTAAGTTGTTCTTTAAAATGTCCACAGATACATATGTATATTTCTTCCTGGAAAATTGTATTCTTTATCCTGTAGAAACTTTATCTGTTATTTTTCTCTCTAAATTTATACCTTTTTTATAAACTTTTTTGCAGTTTTTTTCGTATTAAACCGCCAAGCCCTGATAATTCGTAACAACTGTTCCAAACTTTTACAAACTATTGCTTAATAAACAAACGGTTATTAGACATTCTTTTGAGCGTAGTATTACTTGAAAATAAGGATCATAATATAAATACATAATGCATTCAATAAGTACCATAGTTTCAGTTTTACAAGTATAAATGTATCCCGCAGAAACTTCCAAACCTTATCTAAAAATCAAATGTTATTTTGCTATCTCAATTTATCTTATTTTATCAACTTTTTTGCTAGCCAAAGCATGATAATTTGTAACAATTTTTAAAAAATATTTAAAACTATTGCTTAATGAAACAAACCTATTGTCAGTTGTTTTTCTAATTGCGATGTGCATAACATGCCTCTGGAAATGATATTTTAATTTATTTTACAATCAAATGTGCTGTACAGTATCGATACGTTGCTTGAATCCAATGTCATTTACTAAATTTGCTATAACTTTTCTATTTTCAAATCGATTTGCAAAAAATTTGGATCTATATACTTTGAAATTAAATAAGCTTTAACATAGCATAAAAATAAGAACAACAAGTTTGCAGCTTTTAGGTGTAATTCACAGTAGAATAACGATGCGACTTAAAACTGAGTCCGATTTCACTAATAAATTGGCAGATAACTCTTAAACTGATAATTTGATTGCAAAACATTGTATAGCAGGTTCGTAGGGATTTCAAAGACCTTTAATCTGGTGGAGATCTTTTTGTGGTGTGATAATCACAACCGGGTATTTTTGGAAAAAATTGAAAATGCTGTTTTCTCAATTTGAAAAAAACGATAATTTCGCAAATTCTTAAAACGTATTCTACCTTTTTAATTTTTGACCTCATATTCAGATTGTGTAGGTTATTTTACATTGCAAATGACTATAAAATTCACGACTTTCAACTATTTTGTTAGAAATTTTTTTCCCAGAGTGCATATGGTTTTCTAAATTTTCAAATGCAACGCGCAAGTACTTAGAGTTATCATATTCGAATAAAATTTTGCACTGCTTATTTTTAGACCAAAAGACATCTTTTTGAGCCCGGCAAACTGTATATTTAAAAAAATAGTTAAAATAACGAACGGTCTAGTGTTCATATGGAATAGTAGCTTATGTCGAAAGGCTGGCTTTATTATAATGCGACATTCGCAGCATACGATTGCGAATGACTCACTGGCATCGTGCCGTTGAAGTTTGGCAAATAAACGTGCACAAAATAGTTCCGATACTAGCAAGTAAATAGTTAAGTCTCATCAAAAAATTCCTTGTCGCTTAAAGGATAAAGTGAATGCCGCATTATACTAAAGCCAGCTTCTCGACATAAGCTACTATTGCATACACAGATATGTACTACATAGGAAAAAGTTTTCTAATAGCGGTCATCCCTAATGTGACAAACTATTTCACAGCACAAAGAAGTACAGAAACTGAAAACAAAAATAGTATGAAAGTAATGAGAAAATCGTAAAAGCAGAATATTC
>NW_023472883.1:0-3951 GCF_013731165.1 Rhagoletis pomonella
AACGACACCATTGTAGTTGTCGTTATCATCATAAATCTCCATATACAAAATAGCTTACGTAGTGGTTGCAGAACAAGAATAAAAAAAGAGAAGTTCAAAAAAGTATTATTTGCATTGTAACATCGGCCCATATGGATGGCAATATCGTATATATAAAATGCTATAAAAATGGCGAATAGCCTAACAATATGCAACGAGTAAATAAAATTGTAGTAATAAAGTAGTATATTTAAGGGCGTTGATTTCCTTAAGCAAGCAAAAACCAATTATGTACTTACCTAACCAAAAAATTAAGCAATTAGTGTTATGCGCTTGAAATGAGCAACGAAGCCAATCCTAAACAACGGCAGTGAAATAAAAGGAGCTGGGGAAAAGTAACTTAGCTGAAACTGGTTGAGAAAATAAATTTTAATTACCTGCGTCCTTGGATCATTGGTTAAAGTTACCAACATGCTTGATATCAATAGCAAGAAACTAAGCAAAAAGTTTTACTGCGTAACGGCGGAGTTAAGTATCATAGATTTACAAAATGTCCCAATGATGATTAGCAGCAGAAATTAATAAACGACAAAGTAGCAAACCTGGTGAAGGCAACTTCTACGAGAGGACCATTATCTGTCCAACCAATTGAATGAGGTTGTCATGGGACAATGACATAAGCTGCAAAAAGTAAACAATCTACTGGTTTTACATTGGTCAGGGGATAATTAATTGAACTCAAATTTAAATTCTATGGAGCATTAGACTTGAGCCTATCTTAAGCGATATTTTTAGCGTGGTCGAGCTCAACAATGACATTGAATTAAGCCAAAAGATATTAGTGGGGTTCATAAAATTCAGAAAGTTTTATAATTTCCTTGAGTTACTCGCCTACTTTCATTCACGAGGCATCTTAATGTATTATCATTTGTGTCAATATTTTTGCAGATAAAAATGCCACATAATTAGGGTAGTGTGCACTTCTTTAAAGTTTTGTAAATTTATTTATTTATTTTTTTACAAAAATATTTCTTAGACCACAACGAAAAGTAAGTAACTCGAAGCTTAAAACCTTGGCCAGTTTCAAACGATTATATTATAAAATAATTGAATTACTTTTGGTATAATATTTTTCAAGTTTCAAGCGGATAAGAGTTCATGTTGATTTTTGAGATTTTTTCTGCAGCCGGTGTTCCACATTTTCCTTCATACAAAGTTGTATATTCGAGAACTTTTTTTAATTAGAAAAAAATGCACAACACGCTCGGTAAAAAAAATCGCAAAAATCAACGTGATAATTTTTAAATTTTGATGACCATTTTTTTTTTTTTATTTGGCGACTGTCTATAAGTACATATTGTACAAGATTTGAGATATGTACTTGGCTTTCGTTGTGGTGTAAACCATATTTTTGTATAAAAATAAATTAAACATAAATAATGAAAAAACATGTGGTGAAAACCGGTAAAGAAGTAGTGTCCCTAATTATATACATTAGGGTGCCTCACCTAAAAAATTACAAAGCAATTCTGGCTAAGATACTTAGTAAAAAGTCGTTCGTAAAACAAATGTAAGACAGACGGCAAGATAGTTGAAAAACTTTCGCTACTCTAGTCTTGGAGAAAGCCGCTGTGGCCGAGTAAACAAAGCACAGGCGCGTCATTCGAGAGATCTGAGTTCGAGTCTCGGTCAGCGAATTGTTATATATTTTTTTTAATTTAAATTTTTTTCTTTTTCATAAAAACTTTTTTTTTAATTTCTAGATTTTATTGTTTTAAAATGAGAAATGTATATAAATTTACTAAGGAACTTATTTTATTTTTTTCTTAAAAAAATATATTTCTTTTATTTTCATTTTATTTTAATTTAGACTTTATTGTTTACAAAAGAAAAATATTCTTTTAATTTAATTTAATTTTTAAAAACTTGATTTATTAATCTTTTCTTTTGTTAAATTTAATTTTTTCTTCTATCGTTAATTACACTTTCCTTTAATTTTTCGCTTCTTATCTTTTTCAATTTAATTTTTAGATTTTGTTTTAAACATAAAAATATTTTTGTTTAACTTTTAAGTTGATATTAGTTCGTTCGTTTTTGAATTTTTTTTTAATTTTAGTTTTGGTTTCATTGCTTTAAAAATAAAACATTTGTTTTCTTAATTTTTGTTTAATTTTTAAAATATTTTTTATGTATTTTTTCGTTATTTTCATTTTATTCCTTCATTTAATATTCTTTTATTGTTTTAAAAGGAAAAATACTTACGTATTTGTATTTCATTTAATTTTTAAACAACTTATTGCTCAATGGCCAAGAGCATAACGCTAAGACCCCCTTGTTAGCCGATTTTTCAATTTGTCTTTCGAATGACAGTAGAGAGATTTCAAGATGGTAGTCAAAATTGACAATTGTCCTAAGAAAGACTTTTGTCTATCGAAAGACAGTTGTGAGTTGAAAGACAGTTGCCAGAATTGCCCTGTAAGACTTCCGCAAAAATATTTTGGAAAAATATTGAGCTTGCACTCTTCTATCAACTGAGGTGACTAAAAAAAATATTTTTAAAAGTAGTTCCAGCTCACGTGAATATTTTAGCGCAAGCCTTTAAATATGATAATTTTATATATCTAATGGAACAGTACCAATTTTTTTTTTGTATGGAGAGTGGTGCACCTTATTAGACGTATAAGCTTTATATATATCAATATTCATATATGTATGCCATCTCATCCATTGAAAATCTTCTATAGTACATGCGTATTAAGTTAGAGCAGTGATATTGATTGGCAAATGCTAAGCTGTATGAATATCCTTTTACAGTACATTTCACTATGTACCAGCATAAATTTGTATCACTTTCTCTTTCGATTACATTTGCTAAACCACTTGAAACTTTTCCAATTGTGACATGCTTTCCCACATTTTACTGCACAGATTCCAGAAAAGTTAAGAACTTCTTTCAATCGGAAACATTTTAATATATTTCCACATTTAATTTCATAATGGATACTCATAACTACATACGAGTATGTGTCATTGTACCAACAAACATACATATGGTGTGAACATGCAAGTATATGTATATCTACATTAGGGTGGTCTTTAAACGTAGGAAGAAAATTTGAACATCACATTTCCTAAGTCTCAACCTCTACGTCCATGCTACTATTGTCGAAGATATCACACAGGGAGCAAAGTTCAGATTCCTCTATGGAGAGTCAAAAAATTAAAATTAACTTTTTTTCATCTAATACCCAAAATCGATACTAGCATAGTCGAAGACATCACATATAAATACTGGTCCCGTTTAAAGTCGGTTAAGGCGTGTCGCATAGGGATCAAAGTTCAAATTACCCTATGAAGACGTCTTAACCGACTACAATCGGGACCAAACTTTATATATGTGATATCTGTGACCATGATATTACCGATTGAGGGGAAGAGACTGAAAAACTCGTTCATTTGATTTTTAAGGACCACCCTAATCTACATATGTATACTTAGAGTTGTATTTAATTTAATTCAAGAAAAAATAATATAAAATGACCGTAATTCATTGGGAATCGTTGCAATAACCGTAAAAGCAAGCCATTGCAAATATTTAAGTTATTTCAACTTTTTTGTCATAAGGTCGATCAGAAATTCAGAGAAATATTTCAAAATATAAACAAAATACCACTAAACTTTGCAGATAGTCGAGTTCTTTAATTAAAATATCTGTCATGAAAAGATTCGATGGCGAGATCTCTTGTCTGTTATCAAACTGAAATCCAAAAATTTAGTATGGACTTTAATTTTCATACAATAAATGGTAAGTAATTTTTCTTAGAGGGAATTTTCGTAGCAATAAGCTAGAAAATAACTGAAATTCCGTTGGTTTGCCACAATTAGTTTAAGTTTGAGTTAAATCCAAAACAAAAAACTTTTAAATTTTTACTATAACGAAATCGTAAACAGAAAATATAGAATTTCTTTTTT
>NW_023472884.1:0-3951 GCF_013731165.1 Rhagoletis pomonella
ACACCCCTTATTGTCTCCAAGCCTTCGATAGCTGAGAAAACGGCTTTGAATTTTTCCAACACCAATTTGGCAAGATGTATCTGCGTCATAAGCCGCATGGACAATGTGTATATTTTTTAGTCTTAAAAAAAAATTGTAAATGCTATAGTCACTTTTTTAAAGGTAGAAAAGGCAAATATCTTAAAAAAGGCAAAAATTTGGCAAAAAAGGCACCAATTCGGCAAGAGGTATCTGCGCCATATAAGCCGCATGGGCAATGTGTATATTTTTTAGTCTTAAAAAAATTGTAAATGCTATAATCACTTTTTTAAAGGTAGAAAAGGCAAATATCTTAAAAAAGGCAAATATCTTAAAAAACGCAAAAAAAGGTAACATCAAATGTGTATACATATATGGAATCAGGGAAAGCTAAATCGTGGACATTCTTAATCGAATATACTCTATCTCTTTAGCAGAAAAAAAGGCAATTTCCATAAAATCCGTTCCCTGGTCATCAATATTTACTAAGACAAAAACACCAGTAGATCCGCACCAACAACACAACGTAGTGTACGAAATAGCATGGAAGGGAAGCGAGAACGAAGTTTGCAATAGAATTACATCGACGAAAAGGGCGTTAGGAGTTCGCGTAAGAGAGCACGAAGCGGACATCCGAAAGAACAAAAACAACACTGCGTTAGCGCAGCACATATTGACAAGTGGACACACAGCTGATCTAGGCAAAGTAAAGATATTGGCCCGTAGTCATAGTCAAAATAAAGTCGACTTTAAAGTTAGTTGCAGCTTTTTTGACAGATATCCCATTGAAAATTATGTCAAAAAGCTGCAACTAACTTTAAAGTCGACTTTATTTTGACTATGACTACGGGCCATTAGATATAGAATAAAATAATGTAAAAAAAATATTTTTTAAAAACAAGCTTTTATTTAACCTGTACAATCAAAGGAATAAAATGAAGTAGTGTAACAAAAGATTTTCTAGCAAGAAAATTTTGTCAAAACTGCACTAAAATGAATAAAATAAAATAAGTTAAGATCTCGTTAACCCTCTAGTAGGCCAATTTTTTTATGAGTTGAAAAATCCAGGAATGGGTGATTTTAGCACGAGAAATCCAAAACTGATGTCGATTTCGATATGTGACAGTAACTTTTTCCTACAGGGGAGTAAAACCAAGACCGTCTGGAGACGGGCTCACCGATATACTTACACATATTTTCAGCTTTCTCTTACACAATGTTGACCTACGAACCGGCAATGCCGTCCATGGGCGTAGCCAGAACGAAATTTAGGGGGGGGGGTGGCGGCCATACAAAATAAAAAATTCAAAACCAATAACTTACTTATGTGCTAAAATTTTTTTTATTGTAGCTTAAAATTATTGTAACCAATAAAGGTAAATATGTTGTACAAAAAACAAATAAACAGAAGTTCACAAAAGTTGATATAAAACTATTCGTCGATTTAAATTGTTAACTTTTTACTGAGCATGTTTATTTTACGAGGAGGAAGCATCGAAAGCCTAACCCCTTCCGTGTGAGACTTTAACCCAAACTAAAATTCCTACCGTCATGTACCGTTCCCCTCCCGGTACCACCGTCAAGGATTTCGTCGGGATTATAACACTGTGTCACTGATAAGGTTATAGATCTATTCTCTTCCTCTTCTTCTTTTTTGGCGCTGTAACCGCCAAAGCGATTTTGACCAACTGACGCCTATTAGAAATGCCAAGTGAAGCCAGAATACTTTCAGAACTGGGGCGTCGGTGTCCATTCGAACGACATGATCAAGCCAGTTGAGCCGCTGTATTTTAATACGCCACATACCAGCACGGGCATGATGAGTGATTTATAGTGTGGTTTTCGTACGTCGAGAGAGGACTTTACTCCTGAATTGCCTACTCAGTCCAAAGCAGCACTTGTTGGCAAGAGCGATTCTGCGTTGGATTTCCATGCTGACATTATTACGGGTGTTAATGCTGGTTCCCAAGTAAACGAAATTCTCTACTTCCTCGAAATTATAACTGTCAAAAATGACGTGGGTGCCAGGCGCGAATGTGCTGATTGTTTGTTTGATGACAGGAGATACTTCGTCTTGTCGTCGTTTACCACCAGACCCATTCGCTTTGCTTCCTTTTCCAACTTAGAAAAGTCAGGACAGACTTCGCGGTTTTTCTTACCGATGATGTCAGTGTCATCGGCATAAGCCAGCAATTGTACGCTCTTGTAGTAAATTGTTCCTAAGCGGTTCAGTTCTGAAGATCTTATTATCTTCTCCAACATCAGATTAAAGAAGCCACATGAAAGAGAGCCGCCCTGTCTGAAACCCCGTCTGGTGGCGAAAGGCAACAGAGCATAGCTGGTGGTATTACTCAACGTCATTTTTCACAGGCGTATGACAGACATAGCGGCATATACCTTTAAGTACTGTCGAAAGCGGCTTTAAAGTCGACAAATAGGTGGTGAGTGCGGATCACTTTCTCGCGGGTCTTTTCCAAGATTCGGCGTACTGTGAATACCTGGTCTATGGTAGACAATACATTCAATAAGACCTTGCAACCTATGCTTAGAAGGCTGATCCCGCGGTAGTTGGTACGCATGGCTGGGTCGCCTTTCTTGTGGATTGGGCAAGCGCACCTTATTACCTCCTTGCCATCGTAATTAAATAGCTCAGCTGACAGGCCGTCAGCTCAAACAGCTTTGGCACTTTTCTTCATAGTCAGGCGCTGGGATATCGACTCCATCGTCATCGACTGGGACCTCGAAGTGCTTCCGCTATTCAAAAGGGTCGAAAAGTGTTCCCTCCATAATCTGAGTACGTTCTGGACATCGGTCACTAGGTCGCCATGGTTGTTCATACAAGAGTCTTGAAACCTTCCGTAAGTCGCTCAACTCTCTGCTAAAAATTTCGGGTGTTTTTTCTGTCGGACAGCATTTCAAGCATTTTCTCACACTCGTGATCGTACCAGTAATTAGCGGGAAATGTGGTTCCACTGCTCGCGCAAGTCGGTTTGTTGAAGAGTGCTCTCTCACAGCAGGTGTGAGGGTCGAGCGCCGAATCCATTGGCCGTCTGTTTTGATTGCAGCTTTTCGACGTTGAACTTTCCCTGCATTGTTGGGGGCCCTTTTTTGCTTCTCCGAGGTTAGGTCGTATATTGGATGCATCAATATAGTAGTGCGAGTCGATGTTTGGCCCTCGGAGTGTACGTATGTACATCTAAAACATGGAAGCATGTCTTCCGTCTATCACAACATGCTCGATTTGGTTTCCCGTTTTTTCGATGTGGAGACATCCATGTAGCTTGAGAGACCGAAAAATGACACTGAAGATGGAACAACGTCGAAACCGGTTTGTCTCCAAACCAAATTTGACAAGGGACGACGGAAAATCGTTCCACAATACATCACACTCCTACCCTGTCGGAAACACCAACAACGAAAATGAGAATAGCTTGATGGATGTTTTTATGCTAGAACCCAGTAATACATACTGCCAAGCTTCGGGCCCCGGCGAAGTGGATCATCCTCAGCCCGCCGTTTCTATGTGGAGGCTGATTTTTTCGACACTGGCACCAAAGATCCCTTCGTTGCCCACCTTGGCATTTAAATGGCCAAGCACGATTTTTATACGTGTCGGGGGCAGCGCTAATATGTACGCTCTAAGCTAAGAGAGCCTTGGATGCTACGTCCTTCTCTTCCATCGGGGCATTGGCACATGTGAATGAGATGTTGAAGAATCTCGCTTTGATGCGGATTGTGGCTAGACTTTCGTCCACTAGAGTGAACGCCGGTCTCTCTCCCACCACAAATCCAACACCGAATTGCACTCCTTTACGTGGCAACTGTAGTAGACGTCGCAAGGCTCACGCTTACCTTCCTCGCCGCGTCCATCGCATTTCGTGGATGGAGCTGATGTCAGCCTTTATTTTCCCTAGGACTTCAACCAGCCGGGCA
>NW_023472885.1:0-719 GCF_013731165.1 Rhagoletis pomonella
TGGAAAAAATGGCGGAAAGTTGGCAACTGTTGAACTAAGCGGAACTATGCTCAACTGTGCGTTTCTAGGACAAACAGTCAACGGTTAGAAAATAGCTATGTAAGTCTTATGAACGCGCCCAATGTGTCACGAATTAGGAGCGTAATCAGAAACGACTCGGTGTCTTATTTAATTTAAGCATTCAGCTCAAGTACAAATCACACACCCCGTAGGTGCTCTACGCAAATTCGTATAGAAATATCACAAGGTTAACAGCTGATTCATTCAAACTAATTTCCGGTATCTTATCTTACCAAAGAATCCACGATAGAATCTATCATACCAGTGACTAAAACTATATCGAATACTTAGTTGCGCCGGCAAATTACGCTCTGCTATCACTGGCAGTACTGAAAACGCTGTAAAGAGGCTTTTAAGCGAAGATCACACGATTTGTACATTTGTACGGATTTGTACATTTTGGCAGACACAGAGTGGTGTTGTTTAGAAATTTAAGTTCAGCTCAATAAAAGAATTCCTGAAAAACACCACTCTGTACCTGCCAAAATGTACAAATCGAGAGATTCCTGCTTAAGATGAAAAAAAAAAACATAGGAAACTGCGAAAATGTTACAATCTAAAGCTAACATAAGTGCATAGTATACATTTTGGCTTTATGTTTGCTCTGTATCGGGAGATTTTTGCAAATTATTTGGAAATTTATACACACTTATATGGGC
>NW_023472885.1:729-3951 GCF_013731165.1 Rhagoletis pomonella
ACTTATATGGGCAAATCTAAAAAATAGGTACACTTTCAAACAAAAAATTTTAATTTTTAAATTTGTGAGCACACCTATGTTTTATATATCATTTTATTCGTAATCTCTTAGTAAATCTATTAATATAAGTGTAATTCATATTCATCAAGTGCTTCAAAAGTTAGACGAGGAATAAGCATGAAATAGAAAACAAAAGAATAAGCTGGGTTGAAATTATGCTGTTCAAGTTGTAAGCTTTGAGGAAAGATTTTGAAAGTTGAACTCTCTTAATTGGGATGTTCTAAATTCAATGGCATGCCCTGTTTTACCAGATTGGCTCCGGTTTTCGAGATAACGGTACATGAAAATTTTATTAAATTTTAACTATTTTATAAATAACTCCCTCAATTTTGAAGTTATTTTACTAAAATTTTGCACATAATAGTTTTTTAATATTACCTTAATTATTCCTTTAACTTATCGAAATAGGTTAACATTAACATATAGCTCCAATACAACTGATTACTCAGATATGTGTTTTTGCGCAATAACTCTAACTAATCCAAAAGCAACCAGCTTGATTTAGTTTACAATAAATAAACACAAAGGTTACCTGTTTTTTAGATTTGCCCATATATGAATATATTTTAGCAGCGCCACATCTTTATCAGAAAATTCCGAGAATCCAAAGAGTTATTGTTACAAGGCGCACCTCCTCCCTCTCTCACGGATAACGGTACATCGTATCGAGGTATAAAAATATTTTACGTCAGCAAACTGCAAACGACTCGCCAGCGAACTCGCCGTCGGATGAAAAGCACAGTTCGTCGGCGGGCCGCAAAAACATACATCGTTAAAGGGGTGGTGTGTGCAGGTGGAGTTGGTGTGGTGCCAGTAAGGCACAGTAGAATTCTCTTCCTCCTAGGCGGTCTTGGCCGCGCTTCAAAAACATAGCCCTCATCAGTCCAACTCCGACTTCGCTGGCCAGAATATTTTCACGTGGAACTTTCTTTCCTGTAAAGATTGTATTACCTTTGTCGACCCAGCTTCATAACCCGCGATTGATGGTATTTTTAACAAAATTTGTTAATAGTAAGGCTGTGTGCAAATACGTCTTAATTGCTACCTAAATAGAGAATAATCCTAAATCTCTGGAAAGTGTCAGTAATGCAGTGAATACCCTATAAACATTCGGACTAATTTTAGAGTCAGGAAAGTCTCGAAATTCTGAGTTGTTACCAGGGATGAAAAACTAGGTACAATTGTACCTTTTTCCGACTGACTTAAAGGTACATTAGCTACAATCACTAGATTTTAGGTACAATCATCTTTTGATTAGATGCATTTTGAGTTTTTTTTTTCTTTTTCCGTTACAGTGCTAATATAGTTACTTGTAGGCATGAGAGAAGGGTTCGCTTTCATTTTGAAGAATAAACAATTCTAAAAAAAGTGATCCAAAGGAAGAAATTAACAAAATCATATTATGTATTCTTTTAAATACTTTACATTGCATTTAGAAAAATTAACACTTTACTTTGCTATCCTCAAGTTCGTAATTCTTAGAATTAATTTAACAAAACGTCATTGTGCCCTAGATTACACCCTAAACGCTCCACCTTTGCAATTATTGTAATGCGTTTTTTAATATATTGAAACCATAAAAGCTAAAGTTCCCCGCATTTGATAACATTCTTAACTCTTTTATTAATTTTATTCGCCCACACAGTCTTGTGTCTCGGATTTCTTCAAATATCGTATATCGCTAGCTAGAGTGGAAAGTGGTTAAGTCCCAATTTAAAAGAAAGGAGAGGAAAAAAAAACGTATTATAGCCATTTTCTTTAAGTACTTGGTAAAACTTTGAATACAACATTCTGCCTGTTTAAAGCAAAGCGAAACTCCACATAAATCAGAGAGATTCGGTCTTTATAAAAAGATTTCGTGCTATTTTGGCCTTAGCGAATTTTCGGAGCTTTGTTTGGACTTAGCAAATTTTCCTTTCATTGAATATAAACGAGAAAACATACAACAAGGACCTTTACCCTTTTCGAAAAGATGAATTTTTAATTTCTCTAGCAACTTTTCACTCTAAGCTAGCGATATTCTGTAGTTCAGACAATAGGTATTTGACCCATATTCGCTCTTTGATTTCGGATTTAAAATTATTTCGAAGTTACTTACGGCAATTCCTTTATATTACTATTACCTATTTTCTCTAGAATTTCTTCACCTAATAAAGGGTATCGGATAAATTAAATAGCAGACTTTTCCTGTTGCTTTATAAAAAGCTGGATAAAAAGTAAACTTCGCAAAGTACATAGGTTCTCCGATCCCCATTAGACTATAGCCTATAGATATAAGCTCAGTTTAAAAAGAAAAATCCCTAATCAAGTTTAAAGTACATCCATCTTTTGTATTCATAACATTAATATAAAACAAGTAAAGAAGTATAAGCTCGGGCGAAACCGAACTTTATATACCCGGCGCTGGTATCAAATATCGTCGTTTCAACTTTCTCTGAACTACCTGTGCATGATAAGTAGGGATGTTTACCCGATTTTAAACTCCAGTAGTTACTGATTTATCGCAATTTTCGTGTTTCTGTAAGTTACCGTTATGTGGCAGGTGGGCGTGCTTATTACCCAATTTCAAAGATTTTTAACAGGTTTCTTAGTTACACCCTACCCAAGCCTCGTACCGAGTTTGATAGGGATTGGTAAGTGGGCGGTGCCACGCCGATTTTCCAAAAATTTCATAATAATATTATTTTCTACCACAATTCTACTCCACATACTAATTTTACAAATTTGCATCAAATATTTACTGAAATATCGTAGTTTTTGCATTTTTCGAAAATACCGTTATATGGAAAACGGGCATGGTTACCGAGCGATTTCACCCATTTTCAATACCAACCTACCTTGTATAAAGGGCAACCTGCGTACCAAATTTCGTTGACGGACGGACGGACAGACAGAGCTTAATCGACTTTCTCTTTCCCGGGATCCCGGGAAATTTCGGAATATTATTACCATTAATTTAAATATGCTAACAAACTAGTTACTAAATATATATTTGTGTTTTAAACCAAAGAAATATAAATGTCTTTATTTTATATCAGTTTAAAAAGATAATTACAAACAAAAAAAATACAAAGAGTAAAAAATAAGAGATCATCTTTACACTTGCATATAGTATTATATACTTATACTTATGTATAAATACAAGTCGGAAGGATTTCGTAA
>NW_023472886.1:0-3950 GCF_013731165.1 Rhagoletis pomonella
AAAAAAATATTATAAACCTTTATAGAAACTCATAAGACTATTTTTTAAACGAATTTAAAAAAAAAGTTTAAGCTATATAATGTCAGAGGAATATACGTTGGTTATAGATGTTCAGGGATTCTATTTTAATAGGAAATTTATTGCTAAAGAAGTCAGCATATCAACATATGATTCATATATAACATCGTTTCTTATTCAACCTCCTTTTGAAGAATCTAAGTTGACGATACGGGATAAAACAACTAATAACTGGTTATATCATAATCATCATGGATTAAAATGGGAAGAAGGTGATTCGACTTTAATGGCTGTTATTGAATATATCCATTCATTAATGAAAAGAAAAAATTATATATTCTATGCTAAGGGATTGGAGAAAATCAGATGGATTCAACGTTTATTCGGATACGATTTTATATAATTTAGATGATTTAAATTGTCCAAATTTAAAGAATTTATATATTAAAAATATAAATATAAATACTTGTAAATATCATGAAAATTCTATATGTGCTGAAAAAAATGTAATAATATTAAGAAAATTTATTTCTTCATTAAATATCTAATAATAAATAAAAATAAATAAGTAATTATAAAACTTTATTTTATTTCAAATTAAATTTTTTTTGTTCGCATCATCAACATCAGCAGACCTTTCCATTCATATGTGAAAGATGAAAAGATTTCGTATTATTTTTGAATTTGTTAGACATTCGGTGACTCTTTTGAATTTAATAAATTTGTCTTTCAATGAACATAAACGCGAAAAACAAGTATCCTAATCTTTTTTTGAAACGATGTATTATTAATATCTCCTGCTTTCTATAACAAAATATGAGTTTTCATAAGAAGTATGCTTAACAACTTTTCTCACTAAGTCAGCAATATATGAATGAATGAATAATGCTAGATGAATAGAACATTTAAATATACACATACTTTTATGAGCATTTTTTTTTTGTATATGTTTATGTGGGATTCGTTATCGTCCACTTGACGTTACTATACTTATTAGGCAAACAATGATGATGAAATCAAGATCAAGGCTATTTATAATATTAGCATTTGATTTGAATCATATAATGAAATTTAAATAGGATAATAAAAATAAATATATTCTTTGACAGCAACATTGAGTTTAAGATTATTTCCACATTTTAATTGAATCATATTATGAAGTATAAAATATATTACTAAAATATATGTATATTTAAATATGTTCTTTATCAACAGTTTACCTCAATGCTTTTTATAAGTTATGAAATATGTATAAATAAGCTAATACTGTACATTAGAAATTATTACTTTGTTTAAAGATACTTATAAAACACATCATGCCTGGAATCAATCGAATCCTCAATAGCGAGCATCATGGAGAGTACAACTTCGATTTCGAATTGGAGATGTTGTGCTTTGAAGACATGAAAAACCCTTATATATGTATTGAAGATGAAGATGAGGGTCCCCGGTTACAGGTTTTGGGCATCCCAGTCAGAGTAGCCCATGCTTTTTTTAACAAAAAATGGGATGAAGAGGATGACAATGGAAAATTCCTAACCGTTTGTGGCGGTGAAATTGAGGAGTACATAATGGAGCAACATCAAAACCAACATGAATATGAAAGAAGGGGTTTAGATATTAAGACTAAATTAAAGTATTATAGTAGAACAAATAGGGAAGCGATGTATGATGTAGAAGTTTATTCTAAATCATATAACAATATTGTATTTGAATATAAATTAACTGTTGAATTGGTATTTAGAAATTTAAAATTTAATTATATAGAACTATAGATTTATTAAAAAAACTTCAGCGTTTATTTGAATATAATATTATTTTATATGAGAGTTATTTATGAAAATAGGCTTATTCTTAAATCGTTAGTCGTTGGTAAAGGTTTTATAAATAATATAATAAATAAGCTTCCTATTGAACTTCATTTGCCTAGTTATCAATTTTGTGAACCTGGAACGAAACTACGGAAACTTTTAGTAAGAGGAGATCGAGGGATTAATCTACTAGACACTGCTTGTAGAGAACATGATATATCATATTTATATAATAAAGATTTAGATAACCGACATATTGCTGATAAAAAAACAATTGAGAAGGCTTGGGAAAGAGTTATACCGAAGGATAGCAATCTTAATGGGAAAACAAATGCTTGGTTAGATACAAATATAATGAAGACAAAAACGAAATTCGGTATGGGGAACATTTATAGTAAAACTAAGAAAGTGGGAGGAAAAACTGGTTATCATCTCTTCAAACATGCTTTAAAAAGTGCTAAACAAAATTTAAAGAAAAGTGATAACTTAAAAGATGCAATTAAAATTTCACGAAAGGTTGTAAATAATATTTTTAGAGGAAAAAAATCTATAATAAAAGCACCACGTGTAATACCATTACCTAAATCTGGAGGATTTCTCCCATTAGCGCCTTTATTCGTAGCATTAGGAGCACTTGGAAGTCTATCTGGCGGTACAGCAGGAATTATTAAAACAATCAATGCTATAAAAACTGGAAAGGAGCAGTTATTGGAGGCGAAACGTCATAATAATACAATGGAAGCTATTTCAATGGGAAAATGAATGTTTTTAAAGCCTTATAAAAAGGGATTAGGATTATATTTAAAACCATACCAAAAAAACTCTTAATGAAGCTACCCAGAAGACCTCTTACTGATGTAGACTTAAAGAAGTATTCAAAATTTATTCCAAATTTTAGAGGGGTATTCATGTGTGACACTTTACCCCGTAAACCATTTAAGAGAGAATGTGGAATAATAAATTTAGATAGTTCAAAGGGTCCGGGAACGCATTGGGTAGCTTATTGGAAAAACGATAATGAGATTAATTACTTCGATAGCTTTGAAAACTTACAGCCTCCTAAGCAAATAATAAAGTATTTAGGAAAAAACATTAACTATAACTATAATCAACAGCAAAGCTATAATTCATATAATTGTGGACATTTGTGCTTAAAATTCTTATTTTCAAAATAAATAAGTAATTATAAAACTTTCTTTTATTTCAAATTAAATTTTATTTGTTCTCATCATCAACATCAACAGGCCTTTCCATTTATATACACATACATATTAAATACTTAGCAATCAACTATGTACCCATTACTAACACGCTTTTCTAGGGGTGGAGCATCTATATATGTATATACATATGTACGTTTGTATATATTTCTGACTGCATACCAACACACTTTACTAATTTTCGACATATAAACCACCTGGTATCGGATTTCTCAGATTTCCATCAGCGGTACACCCTGTGATCGATTCCGGTTCTGAATGGTATCAGATTTCTCGGACTTCCATCAGCGGAACACCCTGTGATCGGTTCCGGTTTCGGACTCAGATTTGTCACCAGCGACATCTTGCGGATTTTATCTGGGTTCTGAACTTGGATTACGATCGGCGACATCTTGCGGCGGAGCAGCAAAGCTTTCGGCAGAGCACCAGCAAACCGTATAGCGGTTCTGCACCGGTGCAAGCAGCAAACCATATACCGATTCTAGACCGGTGCATATACCATACTACTCATCGACACTGAAATGGGAAAAATCCAGACTAATATTTTTTTTTATAAAACTACGTGGGGAGTTGCAATTCGATGAAATTCATGAGATCAATCAAAAAGTGAATTTTGAATTTTTTATTAGTTAGGACTTTTTTCATTTCACTGACGCCATTCATTATGTCTTTTTGCATTTCAGGTGACGATATATTCGCAAATAATGTTAATTTTTTTTATTCATAATTTAGTGGAATTCGTATACTTGTGTGAATATATCGGTGCAAAATGGTGCACCAACAAAAAATAGAATTGCGCATAATTACGATTACAATCCGTTCAGTATTATACGGAACAGTCTTTTTTCGTTAATTGTGCTGGTAATTTATTTATTTCATACGGGACGCCAAATATTCTATA
>NW_023472887.1:0-3950 GCF_013731165.1 Rhagoletis pomonella
CAAATGGATGTATAGAATTGACAACAACAACCACGCTGTCGAGTTTAAATAGCGGCAAATCAGCTGCACTTGATAGTAGTTGGTTGAATAAGGAAAATGAATTAGCAACAAGAGTTTACGGGGTGTGCATAGCTCAGTGGTTAACGTTCATTCGAAGCTTAGGGACGGTTCTTCAATGTCTGATTAGCACAAATCGGAGGTAGAAGCTCCAGTTAAGCACAACTACTGCTTTATCGATCACATGTTACATGCATGATGTCGAAATCGTCGATAGTGTAGTGGTAGTGATAACCAGACATTGAACAACCGGCCCTTAATGTTGCTGTCCGTATGAAGTGGCTCTATATTTCATCGTTCTTGCCGAATGTCACGAATGTTATGCGTACTCGGGCATAGACCCTTCTTTGCTACAGTCTAGTGAAGAAAAATGCATCAACTGATTCGCTCAAACGTATATTTGAGTTTGAAATTTGAACTTGAATTTATTTATCAACAAAGAGTTACATTAGTACAATAAGAATTGTGTTCCTTTTTAGGACAACAAAAATTGGTATGTATGAAGAGGACATAGAATATATTAGAGATTACACAAGATATACATTTTACAGCAAAAATAAAAAATAAATAAGTAAAAATGTAAATAATAAATAATTCTTAATTCTACTTATTAAAGAAGTATGAATATATGAAAGTTTTATGATTGCTTTTATTTAATTTGCCACTTAGTGCAGTCGGAATGGAATTCCAACTTCTACTAATATTTATAAAAAACAGTCTTGTCGATGTTGCAAAATTGAAATTGGGTACAATAAGGGAGTTGTCCCTTCTTATAGATTTACCCTCTTTTGACATTGCTATTCAATTATATATTAATTTCTTTTAAACCACGCGCGGCATTTTTTTTTAATTTTACATTTGCGAAACGGAGTTGCGATAGGTTGTTCATTCAACTTTGTTCGCAAAATAGGCATTTCGCCAAATACTCCACTTTGCGACATTTTATGAATCGGACTAATAAGGGACAACTCGTTATAATTGCAGCGAGTGTGAGTAACAGGACGTGCCTTTTCTTTTGCCCTCGTTTGTTGTTTGATTGGATTAAAGGAGAAGGCACGCCCCTGTTACTCACGGCGCGTTTACATTAGACAATGCTGCCCAGACAATTAATAATTGTCTCCGTGTCGTATGCGCCTTGACAATAGTTATGACAATTCATTTTGAACAAAATGTCGGACGTGAACGGTGTATTATAATACGCATTTCGCGCCAGCTATTTAATCTAAAAACTGAATAATTATATAGAATAGACAAAGTTACATACACACCAGCGTCTCTTGTGTTATTTTAGTTCTTTTGTTACGAATTTCTCTTCTTTCTCGGACAGCCCGTCAAATTTATTGTCTGCATACGTCACATCATTGTCTGATTTACTGTCTTGAAAATAATCAATACAGTGATTGAGAATAGTGGAAAAGTATGCATGTATTAGTGAAAAAGTGTGCATGTATTGGTATTGTCATGACATTACTTTCCAGTGTTAAAACCTAAGTCACTTAGGCTATCTGAACGCTTTTCGTCCAATCATAGTTGCGTTATCGTCTCGCCCTGAAATTTTGAGCCGATCACATGCATTTCAAAGGAGATCTGCACAATTGTCGTTATCGGCTAGTTATCGGCAAATCGTAGAAGATGCAAAAACGGATAAGTACGGCAATGTCGTTTGCTAATCGTTGCGCACGCATTGTTTGTTTACATTTTATGGGGGAAAATTAGTGAAAAAGTGAATATTTGCATAAAAACTAGTATTTTTGCATAAAATCTGTGAAAATTATTAAAAAGTGGATAATTGCAATAAAATTCAATAAGTGTGAGAGTTTTAGCTTTCAAATATGACGAAATTGTAAATAGTCTCTGCGTACGTGCACAAAACACATTTCAGGAAACCAAAAGAAGAAACATTAAGGAAAAATTATTTCTAGAATTATTGCAGCACAGTTTATAATTTTAAAATTGCAGGTTTTGTAAAAATTTTGTGAAAACATCAACCAAGATAACAGAAATTACTTGCGTTACGCGAATTTTCAGACGCCAAATTAATTGAGACCGAGTGTCCGAAAGTTTAGTCGTCATGTAATCGTTGCATCATGATTGTGACGATGAAGCAACTATGATTGGACGTACAACGTGCAGAAAGCCTAAATGTTTCCTTTTTGGTGTAAAATTTAAGGTGTATGCAAGTTATACCATAATTGTTATTTTCGTCAAATATTTACTAAATATTTATGAAACTTTACCTTACCAGTAATTTCTGCGTACTGTACAACTGTACATGTGAAAATAAACATCAAAATGACTTCTCCAAATGACCGATACAAGATCGGAGATTTATTAGGCGTTTTTTTATTAGCTTTTTGCGAAAAGTTGCTTTGCCATACTTACAACTTAACAAGAATTTTAGCAAATATAGTTGATTTCGGTTAAACAAATCACTTGTTTTTTAATTTTTTTTATTTTGGAAATAAATCTAATTTGTTGAAACTGAAGTAAACTGTCAACCAAGAAACTGAAATTAACATTGTTTAAGCTTATATATTTAAATCGCCTTCAGTCTTTCACGACTTGTATACTTTTTGAGACTTGGGGACAGTTTTTTCGAAATATGCCCACTACATTTGCACCTAAAACATTTTGTTGCCTTACAGTTTTTCCTTAAATGCTCCGCTGAGCCGCAGTTGAAGCAATGGTTAACACTCGACAGCGTGGTTGTTGTTGTCAGTTCTATACATCCATTTGCTTATTTGCTTTATTGTACAGTTTCAGGCACGCTCTTCCTAAGCTATGTATTTGTCAATTTTATTGTGTGCTTCTACCGCTTAGACTTTGTTGCATTTTCAATTTTTCCTATTAAAAAATCGTGGTACAAAGCTCAATAACAATATTTAAAATAAAATGTTAATAAGCCATAAGTTTAGGAAGAGCCTGCCTGAAACTATACAATAAAGCCATGAACCAATTAGAAAAGATCTGACCGGTTGAGAAGCAGCCATTTGTAATAGCAGTTGAGAAAAAAGTATGCGACGTTCTTAATTTTAAAGCTTGCTATTTCTGTTTTGCTTCTTTCTTTATGTGTATTTTGTCGGTGGTTTATTTCGGTGAGTTCTAAGCAATTTTCAATAAACTTTTTGTGCAAATGTAATTAAAATGAAGTGCGGGGTGATTGGTTGCAAAAACACGTACAAAAATTATAAATTGGTTAGCGCAAACAATTGCTTCATATTCTTTGTTTGCTTTTCAAAGAAAATAACATGGCGCCGAAATTACAAACGTCAGCCAGAAAATTACTTTTTTCTTTTGCGTCATCTTGTCAGATCTTGTGTAGTTGGATCATGAAATAAAGCAAATAAACAAATGGATGTATAGAATTGACAACTACAACCACACTGTGGAGTTTAAATAGCGGCAAATCAGCTGCACTTGATTGTAGTTGGTTGATAAGGAACATGAATTAGCAACAAGAGTTTACGGGGTGTACATATCTCAGTGGTTAACGCTTCTGACTTTGAACGTCGATTACGCAGGTTCGATCCTTGCTGAAGTCTAGAAAAAGGAAGTCTGATGAAGACATGTGGTGATCTCCGAAATAGCTGCTATAACTTCAACCGCTTAGACTTTGTTGCTTTTTCAATTTTTCCTAATAAACAATAGTAAACAATAAAAATAAAATGTTAATAAGCCACAATAACATTGACAAATACATAGTTAAGGAAGAGCCTGCCTGAAACTATACAACAAAGCAAATAAGCAAATGGATGTATAGAATTGACAACAACAACCACGCTGTCGAGTTTAAATAGCGGCAAATCAGCTGCACTTGATAGTAGTTGGTTGAATAAGGAAAATGAATTAGCAACAAGAGTTTACGGGGTGTGCATAGCTCAGTGGTTAACGTT
>NW_023472888.1:0-3950 GCF_013731165.1 Rhagoletis pomonella
CGCAGCAACTCTGAACAAACAGAGACATTTGCCACTTTCACTTTTTTTCTACACTCTACGCTGAGCCGCTTATTTATAAGCATTACGAGTATTTTGAGAAGGGAATGCGAGTTTTGACGCTGGTTTTTAATTGGTAGCTTTAGTTGAATTTTATACATACAAAGCAAAAGTTTAATTTGTTTCGCAATGTTTTGGAAACAGGAATTGAAATACATTTCTGTTTGATTGAAAAATTCAAATTCTTTGATTATTTTTTTCGTTTCGAGTTATTGTTTCACAAAAACAAATCAAGATGAATTGTTGTTTAAAGCTAATTAATAGGATATTAAGGCAATTATTGCATGATTGAGTTTCACTTCATTCCCTGTTATGTTCATTGGCTATGTTACTTCTTTGCTACATGCTGTTTGCCACACACCGGCAACATAAAACCATTTTTGCAGCTCTCTTATAATAACTACTCCTATGCATACATATATTATCGCTTACATGCACTTATTTGTTGCAGTATAGCATTTCCAATAGCAGTTGCCTGGGCGAGATTTATACCATGTAATTATAATTGCGGTTTTCAGCAATATAAACAAGTGAACATTGGCATCGACGAAGCGTTGTGAAACTTGCCAGATACGGCAACAAACCTTGATACCTGCCTAGTTGCTTACTTTGGTTTGGTTAGTACTAAGTTTACATTGGAGTACACTGAGAAAAGGGATTAGTAGCGTAAACTATAGCTTCCCTATTCTAACAAGGTCACAAAATTTAGGGCATCGCTATTGCGTTTTATACTGCGCTCATATGCGCTCATTACAGCAAACGGCATAGAAATGAAGCTCCACCGATTCAATTGATTCAAAAATGGGCGCAGAAGTTCGAAGCGACCGGCTCAATAATGAATCAACCACAATCCGGCCGACCTAGTACTTCAAGGGATGAAGGAAACGTAGAGCGTGCGTTCGTGAACAACCTGGACTATCTACTCGAGAAGGGTTTCTTTAATGTGCCCAGAACCTATTTAAGCCGCATTCTTCACAAATATTTAAATTTACATCCGTACAAAATTCAAATGATGTAGGAATTAAAGCCTCAAGATCATGCTCAGAAAAAAGTGATATTCCAAAGAAGGGACATTAACTGGCCACCTCGTAGCCCAGACTTATACGCAAATGACTTTTTTCTTTAGGGATATGGTGAAAGTAAAGTTTTTAACAGCAATCCCGGGTCTCTCCGAGCAAATGCAGAGTATGTCACGAAACACAGGTTGCAGTAGTGTCCAAATAAACAAGGATCACATAGGGATAATGTAATTTTTTAATAAATAAAATCCCTATTTGTACATACAATTTCATAATAGATAAATAGTTCTTGTTATCTCATTTATCTACATATTTTTTTATCACCGTTTGTTCCACCCTGCAGTTACCAGAATTATATATTTTCCTGACGTTACTAAACTCTTTTCTCGGTGTAGCTGGAGTATTATGTTTATTGCTAAATTTGTTGGACTACTGTTGCATTTGATTGGATGGAATCGGTAATAGGCACGTTGGTGGCGTCAAAAGTTAACTGCTAATATTCGAATTTAAACACACATAAACACACAGGCATTCTTACTTTCATACATACATATGTACATATGTGTATGAACGGAATTCATTTGCATTTGTGCTAGAAGGTGTGCACCTGTGTGATTGAGGAAAATTAATTTCCTAGTTTGTAGCACATTTTACGATAATTAATACACTTTGTTTGCTTGAAAGTATGTGTAACACCATAAATACGATGCACGTATGAGTACGGAGCACATATGTATTGGCAGTGCAGAAAGAATTGTTTTGCCATTCACTTTGAACGTTAGATTCAGGAGAGAAATTCGTAACTCTTGTATTAAATAATTGCGACGATATACCTTCCCAACCTAAACACTGGCTCAGTTGTCTGAATTATAAAGCTCGATGCTATGCTTAACTTTGAAAATATTTTAGAATTGAATTGAAACTAGAATTATACAAAAAAAATCGAATTCAATATGAAGCAGACAGGCTGTTGAACTTTATGTTGTACCTGATTGAAACGAAATTTTTTTATTCTTATTCTAATGCTAGATCCTTAGTAAAGAAAGTCAGTGAAATAACGCCCGTGAAAATAACGAACGCAGAGTTAATTTCCTAAAAAAAAATGAAATAAAACCCTCGGGAATTATTTCGCTTTCGAAATGGAAATGTGGTTCACCGGCAAAAGGCAATAATGCTCGCGGCATTGTTTCCTAAAAAAATGGAAATAAAGCCCGCGGCGGTTATTTTACTGCACCTCAACAACCTCAATTTTATAACTGCCAACCGAGATGTGAGCCCCAATAGTTTCAGGAATCTTGGCGGCTTGTTAGGAGGAACTTTGTCTTGTTCTCGTTCATCGCGAAACCAACCTCTTTCGCTTCTTTCTCAAAGGTTCGGCGGCGCTAATGCGATCTGCTTACGCCGCTCGTGTTGCGCCTTCCAACATCATATTAAAGAAGTCGCACGACAGTGGAGACGCCTCGATTAGTCTCGGTTGGTCCTTGCTAATTTAGGCGGAGCTAAAAATTCATCAGGCCAAATTGTGCTTATTAGCTGGTGCATGTTTTCTACTAGCTGTTTGCTTCCGTATTCGAAAAACTCAGTATTCTGTTGGCTTTGTTGTTTTTAGTTGTTGTTAGTCCCTCGCCTAGGAATTAGCAGTCATCATCTTACCCGATGTTCACGCATGGCTGTTATTAGCCGACCACCTCTTTCGCAGTTGTATGAAGAGCGGGAGATGGACTCCCTGTACTGATTTCAATCCGAGCGATTGTGAGTTTCGAGTCGATGTTTTGTCCTCGGATGAAACGCACGTCGGGAACATTAGAAGCTCGTCTTCCGTAGCGTAGATCCGTCGAAGGTTGTTGAACTTATTGTTGATGCGGGCTGTGACAATTTTCTTCCTGATGGGAGTATGCCTTAAGACAAAGTGTCGGTATCTCAGCCCAACCATAAATCCGACACCATCTCGAATTTTGTCCATCGAATTTCCTGGATTGCGATGATGTCTGCCTTGTATTGGGCGAGGACAAACGAAAAAAAATCTAGGAAAAACGAAGAACAAGAATTTTTTTTTTTACTAGTGTTCTTACCCGCATTAGAAAAACCAGTCACCCCCTTCCCTTACACTCTATTCGCTAAGGTAAGCTTTGTAACAGAAGAGAGGGCGTGTTAAAAATAACATCCTCTGGATTAATTATAGATTTATTGTCACAACAGCGCGTGTGAGGTATTTATTGCATATACTCACAAATGTATATTCTGCAACAAATACTACGTACGGGTGGTGTCTCCTTGCAGCACAATTAAAGGCAATTCCCGAAATTTGAGACAAGTTTAATCTCGACTTTTATCCGTTTAATTCCACTGAGAGCGTTGCATATGCATTTGTTGTCCTTGACCCAAAAGTGTCGCATGCGGTTTTGTTTACATATTAGTAATTTAAGGCATTAAAAGATACAGCTGTTATATTCTATGCTGCTGGACAGTTGAAGGGTAGGACACTACATACTATGTATGTATGTACATTTGTATGCATCCTTAATGTTGTTCATCGCCACAGGTGCCAAATCAATGCGTACTATGCCTTTTATTTAATTATCTCTCTGGGGGGTTGGCTAAGTAGGGGTTGCTCGATAGCTTCGCCCTTCAATTTATATAGCGCCACGCTACAAATATTTTAACAGATGTATCGTATCTGTCGATTTTGAGGCTTCGTATTTATTTTTGGTAATTTGACATTATTGTTTTGTAAACATTGACATTAATTGATGACTTTATGGGTGTGATTCGGTATTTAGTGCAAAGTGTTAAATTACTACAAACCAGCTGACCGTTGGTGCGTTAAAAGGCAAATGTGCTGATTTTTGCTTTGGTTTTTGTTAAGATTATTAA
>NW_023472889.1:0-3950 GCF_013731165.1 Rhagoletis pomonella
TGCATTTTTTATGAGAAGCTGTTTTTTATGGCAGAAATACACTCGGATTTTTGCGTAGAGTTCGGTTCTCAATGACCGCCCTTATAGGAAAGTTTCCCCAACTAAAAAACTTAAAACTACAAAATAACTCCAGACTCTTCCTGAATATTTGACCATTTTTTTAATTTAAGCCTTATAATTAATTTAATATTTTTCTGATTTTTATACCCGAGCGCCCTGCCCCTAAGGCTATGCTTACACCTTTTCACTATCACACTTAACTTTGCTTACTAAGTAGTGTTTGCCACAATATGAAGTACAGCGCGCAAAATAATAACAGTCGCACAGGTTTTTTGAAAAATAAAAGGGTTCTTTATAGATTTTGTGTTTTTTTTTTTGTTAACTTTGTAAATACTTTACTTTAATTTTATTAATTGATTTAAAAATTTTTATCCTGATTTGCATTTGCAAGCTTTGGGAGATAAGTACATGCGGCACTAACCTCTTTTTCAGGTGTATTTTTTCTTAGATTTTGTATAAAAAATAATAAAACCTGTATAGGGTTGGTCGAATGAATTCCCTCCTAGTCACCAGTTTCCAGTCTTTTCGATTGCTGAGTATGAGGCCTTATGTTAGACAAAAGACGGAGTATAAAGGACCCAAATGGGGGAAATTAGCCTATGGTTACAGAAGATATGTAATAAAGTAACCGACGAAGACTTGCGCTTATCTCCCAAAGTGTTTACCGCCGGTAAACCCAAATGAAGGTTAAAATTTAAAAACAAATTAATAAAATTGAAATAAAATCTGTGGATAATTAACAATAAACTACTTTTTCGAAACTACATTATAGAAAGGCCCCTTTTATTTTTCAAAAAAAAAAAAAACTGCAACAGATATTATTTTACACCCTGTATATGATAAAAAATTACTAGCTGGAAAAAGGAGTACAAAAGAAGTACAAAGCTAATAAAGGAGTACATTTCCAGATATTTTTTTTTGGGAGTACAAGGGAGTACATTGCAATAAAAAGGAGTACGTTTACTTCCAAAAGCAGTACGTCTGGCAACCCTAGGTTGCAATAACACAAACGACAATACATTTTTTTATTGCACTTTTAAATGGGAAATAATACCAAAATTTCCCATTGCTTATTTACACTATTTGTTACAAAAACGGTTTACTGACAGAAGGAAAAATAACTTTCTTTATTCCAAAAATACAATTAAACAAAAAATGTGATATAATTCATAAATAAAGTAATATTCACAAAATATTTTTACTTATGAAAAGTCTAACAAATATATAACAATAGGGAAACCGCCTTTAAAAACTGCTCGACAAATTGGACATAGCGCTTTTGTATGAATTTTATCTGCATGCTCTTTAATATGTTGAAAACGTTGCTGGCAAACTTTAAAATGTTTGCATGGAACAAACAAAAGTTGCCGTTCCTGTTGGCAGCATACAACACAGAATATTCTTTTGAGTTTTATCTTCAGTTGAAATTTCTGCATTATCATCACTTGCTACACATATGTATGTTAGTGTTTGGCCGAGTTTCTCCTCCGATTTGTGGCGTGCGCATTAATATTGTCACACAAAGGGAAGGGACCTAAGTTTTACACCGACTCCGAACGGCGATTGTGTCTTTATGAGAAGCTGTTTTCCATGGGAGAAATGCAATCGGAGGTTTGCTATTGCCTGTCATTAAAAAGCAGTTTCAGAAGTGAACAGAAGTGCAATTCTATTATTATTATTTTTCTAAGCGGTTATAATGCCACCAGAGCACAGGAGGGGAGGGGGCGGAGGACGCGAGCACAACGTTGGACGCGGGGTGGCGTGGGGCGGCGCGGGAACGCAAAACCGCCGCGACGCTGAGCACTTTCAAAATTGTATACTTACAAATCCGTCCATTTAACTTGTTCATGTACAACTTTTGTCAAATGTAACTGGGTACAAGTACTCCCGAGTGGCCTGGCACACAGAGCAAAGCAAGGTCTATATGTTTACCAACATACTTTAGACTTGCATTTCCGAACCAGTCTGAAAGTACTTAATTAGAGGGCTTACAGTGGCGGTCAAAAAAGGATGAATGGTGTTTCGTTTTTAATATTTACAATGTGTTTCCAGCTAAATTTTTTTTGATATTTTTTAAGTGTATGCAGAGACTCCTTGCCCTCCTCCACCTATTTTTCACCACGTAGTCCACGTAGGCTTTGAGAACTGCTTATACATATTCGCCAAAAGAAAAGTGAAGCTTGTTACCATTAACTTCGAAAAATACCCCAGATCCTGACCCAGAGCCTGTTTTGGAGCCATCAGTAATGTGCGAGTCCTGGCTCAGTGCTGGAATTAAACCAGAATTCAGCCTCAGGGAATTCAAAATTTTAGAATCTCTTCAACAAAGGTAATGGCGACGTAATATTCTGTGGCATTGAATGCCTAAATGCCGCCAGTAATTCCGTATCGCCCCACTGAGAGTTATACCAGCATCCGTTTCTTTTTAGTCTGCAGGTGGCTTTTAAGGCGTCATCACGTATAAAGACACAAAGTTATGGTAAGTGCAGAAGTGCGTTAAGAGCACTATATACCATTCAAAACACTTTAAGTTAAATATAGAGGCTACCAAGCAACCATAAGATTCATTTCGTGGACCTTCATTTACAACTGGTGCACCCCCATATTTTCTTTCACGCAACGTAGACCACCGTCGAATCTCCCCATGGACCCATGGGGGTTCACCTGGACCACTTTGGGAATCACTGCTCTAAAGCATTCTGTAGGAATGACTTGCATAATGTCTTTAGCCTCATCCTCGTAAGGGCTGGACACTAGCACAGGGAGTTTTCGTCTGTATCTTTTGAACCAGAGTAATAGCAACTTCGACATCAACGGACCAGTGCCCTGTGAACACTGCAGTAAGTTAGTAGGTATCTTCTTTGCTCATTCCTAAGAGAGCTTTGGTCTAAGTCGGTCGTAGGACGCCCATCCTGTACGGTTCCACCTCTGCTTAGGCTTCGAGTGATAAATTTCGGTAATTGTTGCTTTTATCTCCCATAGCGAAGCGCCCATGTCCACCACGTCGGACACATTCAGTGCAGAGCCGCACCTTGCTCGTTCGTCCGCTGCCACGTTTCCGTAAATGTCCCTATGACCCAGAAACCATATTAGAGTAATTTTGTATTAATCAGAGATATAGACCAGCTCTCTCCTACAGTATTCTACTAGTTGAGATGTAATAGAGGTAGAGGCCTCAATGGCCGATTAGCTTTCCGAGATATTCAGATGAATATTTAAGCAAAAATTACAGGAATTTTTTTGGCAAGAGATTTCGCACTGAATTTAACTAGTTGCAAATCAAAAATATGGAAAAACCATATGTATTTATTAAAAAAAAATACAAAAATATGCGCAATAAATTTGCAAAAACAGGTATTTTTTCCAAAACATGCCTATTTAAAGGAAACTTCATTAATCGTAAAGATTTAAAATCAACGCGATTTTTTATCAACTTAAAACTTACACTTACTAAAATTTAAAGGGCTTTAAAACTGCATACTCAAAAAACTTCTAAAAATCTGACTAAAAAGCTGAAAATTTAGATGCAATTTTGCAGAATTTTTATAATTTTTGCACAAGGTTTGAAATATGAATTTATATGGTATTTGTTAGATAATGAGCTATACTTTTATATAAAGTGATAAATCTTGAATAAACCAAAGAAAAAAGGAAAATCTTGTTAAAATGTCGTGTCCCTACTTATTTTTCTACCATTGTATGTAGGTATGAAATTTGTGACCGAAAAAACTTTTACAAATGCTTTGGTATTTATTCATATTTTGACCTCGTTTAGTGAATGCAATTGGTCTCATTCCCATCATTTCTGAAGTGTTGCACTCTGTTATTGGTACTCAAAATAGTTTTGAAGAAAAGTTGTTAATTTTTATGATCTAAAGGTGCCGCCAGGA
>NW_023472890.1:0-3950 GCF_013731165.1 Rhagoletis pomonella
CAACTTTTAGTTGAAAGTAAAAATCGCCTCGTTCGAACGGCCTTTCAACTAATCGCTTTCAACAAAGTTGGTCGCCAGCCAACTTTGAGCTCGTTCAACTTTTTTTCCTTGCAACCCTGTGTTTGTTTACATTCTGTATCAGTGTTGGGAAATAAAATTGTTCCTTCAGTACGAAATCTATACAAAAAATGTACTTTTCGGCTATAAATTGTACATACTTTTTAATTCGCTCATATATTTTCTTAGTATATTCCCTTCAAGACCAATGATTTTATGGTATTCATGAGAAAGTTTTATTGTTTATGTACATACGTTTACGTATTTTACACTTTTACAAATTGATTCCACGCGCACATGTACTGCATTTAACGCAAATATGTATGTACACATTTTCAGGTATACATCTTAACAAAAAGCATATTTAAGTTATTATTTATGGATAAAAGAGACATTTTCCTTTGGATTCAGTACTAAAATTTTACATTTTAATAGCACTTCAAGTGCTTATCAAAACTTTGCGACAAGATTTGACCATTTATCTTATTATTATTAAATTTTAATTATTTTTTTTAAATACTGTTTATATTTTAAGAAAAGCCGTACAAATCCAAGGTTCAAACTTTGTGCAACATTAAAAAAAAACCAACAACACTTTCGTAAAAATTTCGAACTTTTTAATTCGATTTCCTAGATTTATTTTGAGTGTGCGGTTTTTTAGCCCATTAAATTTTAATATAACTAAGTTTTTTAAGATTTCTTTGATGAAGGTGTTGCTAATTTTCTGACTGCTGACATCGTCGACAAAAAAAATTGCCAAGTTCAATGGTATGTCCCAGCTACTTTAAAATTTTTACGACAGTATGTTGTCTTTTGGCTGTTTCGCAAAGATTTAATCTTGGGTTTATACAGTTTTTCTTAAAGAATACATTATATTTTATAAACAGATAATTAAAATTAAAGAATAATAAAATAAATAGTAAAATCTTGTCAATATGTGAGTGCCGTAAAGGTATTATATTTAAGAAAATCTCTTCTTAAAACTAACGAAGGCTTTGTTTCTATATGAAGCTGACTTCGACATTTTGTTTTAATAAAACTTAGTATCGAAAAGTTTCTTTAAAAATTTGCCTAGGCTATATTATACTGGTTCGTTCAAGCCATTTCTTGCTGTGAATTTTCAGAGCTATATATATTTAGTATTGATTACAAAATTGTACTAAAAAGTACTGCTTAGTAGGAAAGTATGTTGTAAATGAAATTGTATCAAACAAGTACAATTATACCAAAAATGCCAATACTGTTCTGTATACATACTTTTTCTTCTTTTCTACTTTTTACTCTTATTTTATCTTTCAGCTTCGCTAAAAGCACTTCTACCAACGCTTGGCTTACCAAATTTACGCCAATTGATAAAATTTTGCGATTTAAATTCATTTTAAATAATGTAAATAACTATTCGTGTTGAATTGAAAATCGCCTCGTCTGAATAGGGATAGCAACGTTTTCACTTTCAACTTCTCATTCAACTTCGTATTCAACTTTTGTTGCCTGTAAAATCGGCTCGTGCGAATGCCCTATTAGCAATAGACGTCATCCTGGGCCACAGCTGCGATCATCTGTTTTTTAGAGTTGCTTATTTTGGTCTAAAGTGCCCTTTTTTGACCTGAGTTGCGATAAATAGTCTCTTAAAACTTGGTAGTATTTGTTGTTCAAATGGTAACATATATGCCCAAAAACTTGAAAAATATTAGATGATTGCTTTTTAAAAATGCTATTTATAAAATTTGGTTTTGATTGCGACATTAGAAATATTCAGATTATAAAAGTTTTTCACATATATTTTAAGATTTTAAAGCTTTTAAAATGTACGGTAGAATGCAACAATGTGCTTGAATTTGTTTGCTTCTTCGTCAGCTTATTCGTTTGCAGACTAGAAAAATGGCGAACAGCCATCAAAATACTGATTCAAAATACACACAAATGGGTGCGCGCAGCAAAATTCAGCCCTAATGGTAAGTTCATTTCATCGTGCGGCGACAAGTTAAGAATTTGCGATACATTTTCAGGCGAATGTATGCGAACGTTCACCGGGGGAAGATGTATGGGACGACAGCTGGCATGGCATCCAGACGGCAATCTGATGGCTTTAGCATTAAGTTGTAACCGCGTTAAGATATTTGACAAAGCTGAAGGCGAGCTAATACAGTGCATTCGTCGCGGAGAATGATGTTGCATTTCACCCAAGTGGAAATTTCTTGGTGACTGGCGGCGATGACTATACAATAGGATTGCATGATTTATTAGAAGGTCGGCCAATTTATACACGGTAGTAGTGCACTTTAGCGGAACCATATAAAATACATTTTTTCCTGTATTCAACAGTTGCCCGTTTGGAAATCTAATTTGCATACATTTGATGCCAATAGCGCGCAACAAACAAGCCAGTTCTCAAAGAGCCCAAATTGATTTTAGTCATGCAACAGCTCCACATAACTCCGCCATAGACACACCAGTTGCTGGAGTACCAAAAAGCTGTGATGACAGTATTTTAATTGATCCACGACAATCTGTGGCATATGGCATGCGTGATGGAAATTTTCTGGTGCTTGATAGCCAATATACTACAAGAGTGAAACGCTACAAGTGAAACGCTGTGATAATATTTTTTCTCGAATTTTCATCTTTTATTTGCAGTTACATTAAGAAGCTCATAGAGGACAGAGCGGTTGGTGAGGAAGGTGTCGAGTTACTGCTGTGCTGCAACTGGGAAAATCCGCATTTCGCACGTGCTCCACTCGTATGGAATAGTAGCTTATGTCGAAAGGCTGGTTTTAGTATAATGCAGCATTCGCAGCATACCCTCACTGGCGCCGAGCCGTTGAAGAAATTTTGGATAAATAAACGTGCAAGAAATAGTTCCGATACTAGCACGTCCATATTCTTGTTAAGGGTCATCAAAAAATTCCATGTGTTGTAAATAATAAAGGGAATGCCGGATTATACTAAAGCCAGCTTCCCGACATAAACTACTATTCCATACGAACACAGAAATATAAATGTATCTAAAACTGAATAACTCAAATCAAATTGGATTGCATTTGCATAATATACCTAATATTGGAATGTGTTTTGATCGTAAAAAATACAACTTGCAATCATTTAGATTATAGTTTTGAAAGAAATTGATTGCAATCGTAAATTATGTAAAAATTGTCAATAACAATCTGCCTAAAATTTCTTTTCCCCATGTAACGGTTATAAAATACGTTAAATCCGCACTATCTGCATTAACAAAAAATATACATTGGAATATTTAAAATAAACCGATTCATATTTATTTTCTAGTAAGAATTGTTTCTTAATTGAAAGTATTTAATACTAATATAATATAGTGGTTAATGTTTTAAAATGAATTCGCAATATGTCCGCAGCTCAGGTTGATTTAAAGAAATCCGTTTAAATTTTTCGAATTATAGCTGAAATACAATGCCGGCGAACGGCGAACTCACCACAGCGAAATTCGCGCTGCCAAAATTAGAACACCCGCAAGCATATGAAATTGAACACAGCCAAAGCGAAATGCGAAGTTCGCTTGGCGGCGTTTCATGGCGATAGATTTATTTCTATCGCTCTGCTGGGCGATGACAGCTGTGCGTGCCAAAGGTGGCCGTATTTGTTTTGTGCTCTCAAAGTTTAAAAAGAAAACAACCTGAACACGATTTTTTTTTTGTTGTTTGAAAAATATAGTTGTGGATTCGTTAAATCTGGCTTGAAACAAATTATTTATAATAATCTTTCTTTGTTTTACATTTATATTTGTTATCATTTCCTCATTTCTAAATATGGTTTAGTTTTTTCTAAATATGGTCACCCAAATTATAAAGGCGACCAAATGGGATCAGCTGTTTTCGCTACCGCTCTAATTCTGTTTAAGTAGGCGAAATAGTTGG
>NW_023472891.1:0-3949 GCF_013731165.1 Rhagoletis pomonella
TTACAATAGCTTGCACGAAAAGTGAAAATCTTTAAAATATTATTTTCATTGGCCAAAGTATTGCCATGACTCCTGTACCTATAATATGGTAAAAAACTCGCCAAGGGGGGCGGGGGATGGGTGGCACCAGTGAAAATTTTTAATCAGCTCTAACTTCGGAATTATAGTCACATGAACTCGAAATTTGAAATGCAGATACCTATGGTAGGTGCTTATAGAATGATATATTTATGTATATAAATGAGTTTGTAGAAGGGGGCGTGGCACATCTCATAGGTGTGGAATCTTTTATCAGCTATAACAACAGGCAGTATTAGTGATCTCATTGAATTGCATTTTGAAGATTTGTTATAATTGATCAAAGTGAAATTCAAATAAATTGTAGATGATATGAAATTCGCCGGGTCATTTTCTAGTCTTTAATATATACTAAGTTAATATACGGATTAATATTTACTAAAGTGTTACGAACGTTATTTTTTTAATACAATAGGAAAAATAAAACTATAATTTTAAGGAGTCACACATAATGGCTAGAGTCGTCGCATGTATGTATTCTTTCATATACATATATATGAGCCGTTCTTACTGTTATATATTTTTCATTCACTCGCTTATTCCTTACTGAAAATTGTAAATAAAAATTTAACAAGTTTGAACCGCTGATACACTACAGGTAGCAGTTTAAAATGGGTTACTGGGTAAACTTAATAAAGAAAACATATTCTCTGGTTAAATTAATAAGCCTGCCCGGATAACACAAAATCCTAAGCTTGATAAACATTTGGTGTTATAAAAGTTTTACAAAGCTCTAATTGTAATTAGGAAAAATGCCGAAAAAAAATATAAAATAGATTGATTGATTGATAAAAATATAGAGGGAGTTATGGCTATGACAATAGAAAAAGATACCTCGTGTTGAAAGCAAAATGGGTATAAAACCAAAAAAACTATAAATACATTGTTAATCATAAAAAAATTTATCATCCGAAAAATAATTTTGAAATATTGCAAATTATTATTTTTTGGTTCTTTAAAGTTAAAGCTTTATTTACTTACAGCAACGAACAAAAGTATTGACACAGTGAATTTTTTCGCAATATAGGCAAAGTATTTTTTAGAAAAATTCCAAGTATGCAGTTTAATAATCCATTCAGATTTATTGAATTTTCCTGAGTTTTTCACAAAGTTTACATATTTGATTTTTATGTATTTTGGTGTAGTATGAATTATGTTTTTATAGAAAATTATCGGAAATAAATTAAAAGCTTTGCATATATGTAATGCGAAAATTCACTGTGCCAAAACTTTTGTTCGACACTGTATATATAAAAAAATACATACAGTAACTTCTCCTGTTACAACAGTAAAAAATATGTAATTTGCTTTGTAGTGCAATCTTGTGGTGCTTTAAATAAAAAATATAAATTAATTTTTCGTATCAATAAACACCCAAGCACAGGTTTGTTTTAAAAAAAAAACATACGTAACACTTTATTAAATATTAATCTGCATATTTTATCAATTCGTCGGAATATTTTTTTTTATGTATGTTACCGCATAACTTTGGACTACGTTACCCGTTTTCTATAATTCTTTTTTAAAGGAAAGTCTGCTACTAATTGAGTGTAGATCCGATAATAGGGCCATGAAGAAAATAACGGTACTCTTAAATTTGTATATGAGAATTGAAGTCGGTTTTGTTTTTTGTTTAAAATTTACTCCAGTGTCCACAGCTTCTATAAAAGAGTCGAAGGCCATATTTTTTTTGTTAGTTCAATTGTGGAACATTTCAAAAATATTTTCGCCTGTAAGCCTTCATAACCTTTTTCTTTTGACGCCCATATTGTGATATCTAATTTATGTCATTAATTTACTTATACTGAAACTTTTAAACAGGTGGAAACTCTCTATTTTTTCTGGTTTTAACCACCCGGATATTATAAAAAAACAAACCAAAAAAATAAAAATATTCAAATCGGTCAAGCCGTTTTGGAGTCTTAGCGAGACTAACGGACAGCAATTCATTTTTATATATAAGAAGATATCTTCTTTTAAAAATGCGCAGGCTCGAAATTGACTTTAGAGCTATGGTCTGGAGGAATTTTTTTCTTAGAATTTTATGAAGAATCCAGATATGCTAGGAACGATGTCGAAAAAAATCGAACCATACAAATTGACCCGCCCTAATATATATATTAAAGAGTAAAGGGTGGTAAGCCGATGTCTACGGCTATCTTACTAGACATCTTTCAATTAACTACTGTTTGTTGCCTTCGATTACAAAGACAGTTTCTGAACCAGTCAAGCTCAGTGTTTTTTATGCAAATGTATTTAAGCTTATCCAACATTCGGACCCTATTACCTGTTCCAAATGCTCTTTTAAGATCAATAAACACTGTCATTAAGGTGGCAGTTAAGATCGTTTTTCTATTGAGAAAGCACCAGATTCAGCGCAGTCTCACAGGAATGTTTAGCTCTGAATCCAGATTGTTCTTTTATGAGTATTTTACTGGATTCCACATAGTACTGTAGCTGGTTCTTCACAACGGTTTCTAGCATTTTTTTCAAGCTAGAGTGAGTATTGATGGGCCTAAGCTCCTCAGCTTTAACCGTTTTTCTAACTTTCTTAACTGGCACTATTGATGAAATTTTCCATTCTTCCGGTACTGATCCTGTTTGGAGACTTTTATTTATTAGTAGGGCACATAATCAGCAGAGTCCTTAAAAACACCTTCAGATAGTAGGTTGTTTCCACCAATTTTTCGCTTACATTTTTTGGCAATTTGAAGAATGTCTTCCGTTGAGACCTCTTCAAAGTTTAACGTACTTGTGGAAGTTCGTTGCTCGAAAAAGTCATAGTTTACATACTCTATGTATTTATGTATGTATTTCCAAAATGCTGTCCACGAAAAAATTATTTAAGTTTTCCGCAATTTCAAAGCTGTTTACGTAGTTGGTGTTATTTATTATTACTTTTCCAATATTTTCTTTGACCTCCTTTAAGTATTTCCACATGAGTCGGCTGTCACCCTTATTTATTTCCATCTTATGCTCTAAGTATTTAGTTTTTAACACCTTACAAGTTTTTTATACCTGCTTCTCACTATATTATATTCACCCCAGTCCCCTGACAATACTCCTTTCTCATGGGATTAAAATTTATACTTGTTCATCTCTGTCAATGGCCTATCATACCATTTGTTCATCTGCTGAATGCGAGTTATTTCTGACTAAGTCAGCTGCCTCATGGACCACATAATGCAATGAGTAATATACTCCAGCATACCATCAGCATCGAAAAAACTTAAGTTGAAGAAATCGCACTGCCTTAGTAAACTTGTTAAGTTCTCAGGGTTATATCTCTCCCAGGATATTACTTCTGCCTCCTTAAAAAGTGGGTTTAGCTTATTGACATTGAGTCGAAACATTATTGTTTCGTGGTCTGATATTCTATGATCCCCGACCTTTTCGCATATAACTCGGTTATCATTGGAATACAACGAGTCGATACGGTTTCCGAATGTTCCGTCACCCTCGTATTAAAATTTATCAGCTGTTGCATAGCTTGTTGCAAGAAATCATTGAGTTTTTCTGCTGTGGGTTGATACTACGTCCATGTTTATGTTAAAATCGCCAATGACAATTTCTGAGATTTCTGCTAATATATCCTCCATATATGTCACAAATTCCGCATCACTTGAGCTTAGGGAGTGATAAACCATCCCGAGCTGCCTCCTGGTATAACAGTGTTTGAGTTGAATAACTAGACACCAAACATTTTTGTCCATAGTCTTGTTAGTTATTGTTTTAAAACCGAGCGTGTTTCGAACGAGTATTATCACGAATGCAGTTTATGCATTTGTTTAATGTTTCCTTAGAACATTCCACAGTTTTGTGGTTTTTTTAGGCACTGGAAACATACCTACGGTGACCACAAATATGGATT
>NW_023472892.1:0-3031 GCF_013731165.1 Rhagoletis pomonella
TCTTCAAAAGACGCCCAAGCAAAAAAAAAAAAAGAAAATTAAAAAATTCCTGAAGTTGCCTTTTCACGGGTCGATTTCTGTCGACTGGAAAATTTACTTAAGATATCGACTAGCCAAAACGCTTACATTTTACGGTTGAATTGCAATTTACACGGGTAGATTTTGGTTAAACGACAAAAATCGACCGTGTAAAGGCAGCTTAAATAACGTTCAAATTAATCACCCCCTTTGAGATGGAAAATACCAATAACCATTTCATAATTTCGAAAATTATTCCATTTATATTAGTTCTTGCATTTTCCACACCACTTGTGAGGTATGCTTTTACGCGCGTTACCGATTTTTTTTAATGTGCTCGGTTGCCCAGGAGGCCTATTTTCACCTTTACAACTTAACTTAAACAGAATTAAAACTAAAGCATGCAATATATAAAGAAAATTAAAAGTTGTCTTACATCTAGTAAACTTAAAAAATTGCACATTAAATTCATTTTTCATTATAAAATAAAATTAAATATCACAATTCAGTTTACAAAATGTGGTCTGTTTGCACCCACAGTAAGTTCCCATGAAGCCTAGCCTAAATTCTGAATTGAAAAAAAAACGAGCAAATGGGGTTGGAAACTACTAGCCCTAAAAGCATAATGTGGAAAATGTTTGAAGAGCTGCGAAATTGCATTGCAATAATAAAAATAACAGCATTAATTTGAAAAAATGGTTTTTGTTTTGCTTTATAATTTTTGGGAATATTGGTTCAGATGGAATTTTTTTATTTGTTTGGTTTTTCAGCTCGTTAATGATGCACCCAGGGTGGCATTTACTGTCTATGAAAATATTTCGTGAAGCGTTCCAAAATTAGCTCCGAGCAACTAAAAGTTGGTTAAGCTTAAATGAAATAGTTTTTTATTAAATATTTATTCCTGGTATTTAATAAAAAACATCAATACTAATGTATGAAAAACAAAACATCAATGCTAATGTATGAAATGAAGTAAATAAAAATCTACGAATACATTCCATGAATATTTTGTCATCGAGCCATTATTAAATTTAGACCTAACTTTGTCAGGCGTTGGTACCTACGTATATAGAATTAATGCGTTGGAGAGAGATAAATATACAAGTTCAACGCGCTAATTTTGGTATCCTTGTATGTATTGTGGCGAATACTGCGGCAACTCGAAGCGAACAACGAGAAATAGGCAGAATGTTCGAGGAATCACGTAGAATGTTCCACAAAGAGAAACGTCAAGTTGGATGAACACTGCGAACAGCGAGAGAAAGAGAACGAGCGATAAACTTCAGAACGTTCTACAGTTGCCATAAGTACGAGCGCAGGTATATAAGGGCGCCGCCACAGCGAGGTGAGTTAGGCTATCTGCACACTTGTCGTCCAATCATAGTTGCGTTATCGTCTCGCCCTGAAATTTTGAGCCGAGCACATGCATTTCAAAGGAGATCTGCACACTTGTCGTTATCGGCTAGTTATCGGCAAATCGTAGAAGATGCAGAAACGGATAAGTACGGCACTGTCGTTTGCTAATCGTTGTGCACGCATTGTTTGTTTACATTTTATGGGGGAAAATTAGTGAAAAAGTTAATATTTGCATTAAAATTGTATAAAAATTAGTATTTTTTTGCATAAAATCTGTGGAAATTATTAAAAAGTGGATAATTGCATTAAAATTTAATAAATATGAGCGTTTTAACTATAAAATATGACGAAATTGTATTAAGTCTCTGTGTGCATACACAAAACACATTCCAGGAAAAGAAAAGAATAGATATTACTGGAAAATTACGTCTAGAAATGTTGCAGCACAGTCTATATTTAAAAAATTGCAGGTTTTTGTAAATATTTCGCGAAAATATCAACCAAAAAAAACAGAAAATACCTGCTCCAAGTGAATTTTTAGACGCCAAATGAATTGAAATATCACGACCAAGTGTGCAGAAGTGTAATCGTCATGTAATCGTTGCTTCATGACGATAACTATGACTCAACTATGATTGGACGACCAATGAGCAGAAAGCCTTAGTTACGAGTTACAAGTCAGCAAGCTACAAGTAAAGTGAGCAGAGAAGCGAGTTGCGAATAAGCAAGCTATAAGTTTAATTGTGTGTAACAAGTTTGGTAAAGCGTCGTAATTGCTTTAACAAGTATTGTACGTATTTTTTTTTTTTTTGTGTGTATTTTTACTGTGTTGGCAGGTATTGAAGGTTGTTTGTTGTACAATAAAGTTAATTGTACTACCATTTGGTCATCGTTAGCCTTTATTTAACAATCCAGCGATACGAACCGGAGCATTTGGGGAATCCGGACGAGGGTTCAAGGATAATCGTAACAATTGGTGCCAGAAGTGGGATTGTTAAATAAATCCCGAAGGATAAACTACTGAAAATGGCGAAAATTCAGGACTTAAAGATTGAGAAACTAAAACAGGAGTTGGAAAAGCGTAATTTGGCCACCTCCGGAGGAAAAGTGGAATTATTATCCCGTTTGCGGGAGGCTATGGAAGCTGAAGGCATCGACGTGGACAAATACGACTTCCAGGGTAAATCCGACGATGCATCCGCAAAGGACGAACAGAAGGATGAGGCCGCTTGTTCGTCGAAGGATGTGCAGCAGACATCCGGGAAGGTTGAAGAACAGCAAAATGCTCCTTGTTCATCAACAGGTATGGACATGAACACGTTATTGGCTGCCATGTCACAGATGATGCAGGAACAGAGGTCGCAGTAGTCGTCAGACGTTTCCTCACAGATGCAAGCCTTGGAAACACGTATATCTTCCGAGGTATCAGCGCAGGTGTCATCGCAGGTGTCATCCCGGTTAAAACTCAGCTACAGGCACAGGAGGCACGCATATCATCACAGCTGGAAGCACAGGATGAAAAAATTACACAAATACAGGACAAAGGTCGCCTCCGAGATATGCAGTTGAATCGCCCACCTTCTTCGACCAGCGCGCCCAAGTTAAAGACTCCATCCTTTGACGGCACGATTCCTTTCCAAGTCTTTAAGCTCCAGTT
>NW_023472892.1:3041-3949 GCF_013731165.1 Rhagoletis pomonella
GCCTCTGAGATTGAAAGGCTGGCTCATTTGGCAATTGGAGACGCATCAGGTGAGCACCTTGAAAGAGTAAAAATCCAGAGCTTCATCAACGGAATGCGGGACATGTATACCAAGCGAGAGACGTTCGCGAATCCAAAGGCAACATTTGCTGAAACCGTCTCGTATGCTCAGACGCGTGAAACGGCGGCGCTCCTAAGTAGACCAGCCTACAAAGCACATCGTGTGGAAGTGGAAGCACCGGAAGAGACAAATGAAATGCTGAAGAAGATTATCCAACTGCTGGGCGAGAAAAAGCATGGTTCTGGCAAATGTTTTAAATGTGGAAAGTCAGGCCACTTCGCCCGCGATTGCAGCGCAAGTTCCAATGGTCACAACAATTCAGCAGGACGCAAACGCAGGGCTGAAGGAGACGAAACCAACTCCAATCAGTCGTTAAACTAAAACGAGCCAGCAGCAAGGGGCGCGCGCTGGCTCCCGCAATTGAATGCCCCATAATCTCCGTCTCGCGAATCGGCAGAAAAGCGAGCAACGTTACTGTTGGTGGATATGTGGACGGACATGAGCGAGTACTAACTGTGGATACGGGCGCATCACATTCCATCATTCGATCTGATTTGGTCACTAAAGAGGTAAGGCCATTACCTGGAGCAAGGTTGAGGACAGCAACTGGTGAGGACACCCAAGTTGTAGGGGAGGTAACATGCAAAGTCGCAATAGGGAATGTGACGGTGTTACACAAGTTCATAGTCGCGGCGATTATGGATGAAGTCATCATTGGATTAGACTTCATGCTTGATCAAGGTATGAAGATCAACATGAAGAACAGGATTGTGACGTATAACAACATGGAAGTGCCCCTTCGGTTTGGGTATGATGGTCCATACAGCAGCAAGCGAGTGATCCTAGAG
>NW_023472893.1:0-3293 GCF_013731165.1 Rhagoletis pomonella
GACTCTGGATCGGCTGAGTTCACCTCAGCCTTTGACAAAACCCACCTCATAAATGGCGCCCGAGCAGGGACCCAGCTCTGCAGGCGCATGTGCAAAAAATTTTACAAGCACCAACACTGCGGAAGCGGGCTCGCCGAACACACCACAACCAACAGATGACACACGCGCCAGCGAGAGCAAAACCAATACGCTGAACGTCGGCTCCCTCATCTGGATATACCTGTTAAAGAAGGAGAAGTTGATAGAAGAGTGCAAGCGACATCGAATTTTCGTAGAGGGATACACAGTCGCCGACCTGCGCAACGCACTTAGCGCATATGTAAAGGCAAAGCGCAACCGCAAATCAACGGAAAATTTACTGAGAGACCTGGAAGAGGAGATTAATACTGAAGAGAGAAGGCCCGTGTAGCTGTCACTCGGCCACTTCCCCTCCATCCAGATCGACAACACAAGCCCACAACCAGAAGGGACTGGGCATATAACGCCAAGAAGCAACGAGATGAGCGACGCCGAACTAATGAACACCGTCCGTCGCTGGGACGTACACTTTGCAGGAGGTGACACGCTACACGACTTCCTGGAGAGGATCGAAGAACTAGCCGAGTGCTACCGCATCCCAATTGACAACCTCCTCCCAACCCTACCTGAAGTGTTAAGCGGGAAGGCCCTTCAATGGTATCGCGTGCGAAAACCGCATATCCGCTCATGGGCTGCATTCCTTGCCGAAGTGAAGAGTTTCTTCCTGCCAAGGCGGTATATGAGCCAGCTGGAAGATGCCATCCGACAACGAAAGCAACAGAGCAGAGAGAAAGCGAAAGATTACATCCTGGCACTGCAAACCCTGATACGCCAACACCCGACTATGCACAAGGAGGACCACCTGGAGCGCATCTACGACGGCCTACGCGTGGAGTACCGCCTCTTTGTTAAGCGGGGTGAGTTCAGGACAATTGAAGAGCTGATGGAGCTCACCGATGAATTTGAGCTCCTGAAGAGCGAAGAAGCCAGACAAAATAGACAGACGGCACATAGCCTACTCCCCCTGGACGAAGGTTACAGTAGAGAGAAATCCTGCTGGCGATGCAAAGCACACGGACACCGCCGCTTCCAATGCCGAGGAGTTAAGAAACTATTCTGCTCCAGATGTGGCCAGGACAACATTCTCTCCAGAGACTGCTTATGCGACACCGCCAGCTCATCCGATGCTAATCCGCCCGCCAGAACGCGCAACTCAGCAACGGCACCGCTCCCCGCCGCTTCCGCTTATACGAATGTACAGCGCGGAAGAAGATTGGATGGCCGATTCTACGCCAACGTAGTGATCGAGGGCATGAGTGTGCGAGCACTGGTGGACACCGGCGCCACAGTCACGTATGTCGACAAAACCGTACGCAAGCACTTGGAGAAGAGTATGATCCGACCACGGCTCAGCCATCGCAACGTGCATCTCGCTGACCAAACGTGCATCTCAAGTTCGTATACGTACTCCGTTAATATCAAGTACAGCGGACGAGCAACAACGACGCTGGTCTCAGTGATCCCAAATCTCGCTGAACGCATAATTTTGGGAATGGACTTTCTCAGGAAAAGAGGGATCGCCATCATGCTGGATGGCCAACAACTAGCCGCAGCCAACTTGCGGAAACCAGACACACCCGCCGAGTTGTGCGCGACAACTGAGAGAGAACACTTACGGGAAGAGCAGAAGCGAACCGAATTTTTGAGAAATCACCGAAAGCTCTCTGGCAGAATCATCAGGCCTAGCACCACCGCCGGCCGTATGAACACACCCAAGTGCAACCAGCCAGCGAAGCAATGGACCGGCCCCCGCAACACGACCGTAACGACCACCATCCAAAGCCACGCTGTGGTCTCCGAACAAGCCGCGTGTTCATCAGGCAGAATTACTAATCACCATCGAAAACTCACCAGAGGAGATGACGCAACCACCCGCAGCCAGCAGCCAACAAATAACAGATGCCAGCGAAGAGCCCGAAAACGAAGACACAGCGCCAAACACCGACCAAGTGAGCCGCCCAGGAACACACCCCGCCGTCCTCAACCGAGAGACCTTATTTAGCTTTTTTTTGCTTTTTCAAAAACCTGTTTAAATTTGTAATTATTTAATTCCGTTTGCATAAAAGTATTGTAATTAGTGTATACTTGTATCCGTACGTAAAAGCGAAATAAGAAAGTAGAATAGGAACTTCTGTAAAAGAATAATAATAATAAGTTTCAATCATTTTTATATATATACTTATTCATATACATGTACACATATAAATACACATATAGATAGCTTAGTAATAGCATGCCATGTAAAATTCTCTTTTTAAATAAAGTAACAACACAAACGCGACGCACACACACCGGCCGAGTGAAGGTCCATAGGACCAAAACTCTGGAGTGCCGCAACCTTTCGTCCGCCAAAGTGGGGGGGGGGGACTGTAACGTAGCATATCCGCTACGATACAATAACATACAGCATCGTACATACATACAATATTGTACATACATACTGCACCGCACATACATACAACATTGTACATACATACTCCACCGTACATGTAAACACAGGCATACATACAGCGACGTACATATATACTACACCAAGTGAGCACTGCTAGCAGCACACCAGCAGCATGCCCGAATAACTCACCAACCACTTCGCTCACCACACTGCATAAATCGGGACGGCACACGACGAATTCTCAACAAGCATGCAGCGCAACAGGTATAAAAGGCTTAACAAGTGCGCAGTCAGGTCAGTCTTGCTAGGTGAGTAGCTGACTTGAATGGTCGATGAGCGGGTGGCGTGCTTGCGCGCTAATGTCTTGCCGGCCAGCCAAGCCAAGCTCGGCGTAACCAATCGGTCGATCAGCTGGTGTGCCTGCGGGCGCGCCAATGTGTCACCGATTGGCCAAGCCAAAACCAAGTACGACTCAACCCGCCGGCAGACCAGGATTGCACGCCTTTTAGGCATCCTAATTGGTCGCCGGCTGGTTGAGCCTCCGACACTGCCGACCCGTTCCAGCCCCTACTTTTGTAGAGAGCGACTAGGGGAATGGCAGTGCCTGGAGTGAGTCTTGCTAGGTCGTTTCGCTCCACCGGTTGCCGAGGGCCAGTTGCTGTTAGAAGTCACCCGCTGCCGCATATCATCCGTCGTAGCGCTCCCACCGCTGCTCAACCGTTGCTCCGCTGTTGCCGAGAGTCACCCGCTGTGCCGCCGCCGCTGCCCAACCGTTGCTCAACAGTTGTTGAGAATCACCCGCCGCGCTGCTAGCGCTCCCACC
>NW_023472893.1:3303-3948 GCF_013731165.1 Rhagoletis pomonella
CTCAACAGTTGTTGAGAATCACCCGCCGCGCTGCTAGCGCTCCCACCGTTGCTCCGCTGTTGCAGAGAGTCACCCGCTGTGCCGCCGCCGCGGTTCAACCGTTGCTCCGCTGTTGCCGAGAGTCACCCGCTGTGCCGCCGCCGCTGCTCAACCGTTGCTCCGCTGTTGCCGAGAATCACCCGCCGTGCTCCTAGCGCTCTCACCGTTGCTCAAGCGTTGCTCCGCTGTTGCCGAGAATCACCCGCCGTGCTGCTAGCGCTCCCACCGCTGCTCAACCATTGCTCCGCTGCTGCTAGCGCTCTCACCGTTACTCAAGCGTTGTCTCGCTGTTGCCGAGAGCCACCCGCCGTGCCGCTAGCGATCTCACCGTTGCTGCGCTACTCCTGAGAGGCAACCGCCGTGCTGCTAGCGCTCTCGCCATCATCCGCCCCGACCCGACCGCACGACCACAACGAACGTCACCTCTCTCTCGCTCTCCCTCTCTTTGGACATAAGGTTGCTAGCACTCTAGTCGTAGCACCGTGTGTGTGTGTGTGTTCGAAGTAAATACACTAAAATAGTGTGTTTTATTTGGTGGGGGTTAGTGGGACCTTCGCCGGACTCTGGATCGGCTGAGTTCACCTCAGCCTTTGACAAAACCCACCT
>NW_023472894.1:0-3761 GCF_013731165.1 Rhagoletis pomonella
TTAGCCCCTATATGTCCCTCTCGATGCGCTATTTTTATTAGTTCATTTTCCATAGCTGTTGGCACTACTAAAAGTTCTCTATTCGAATCTTTGTATAGCAAGTCATTTTTAACGAAATAATCTTCGTATGGATCTTTTTCGAGTATTTTCTTAACAGCACGAATCCATTCATCTCCACATTGAGCTTCTCTAAGTCTATGTTTTAACGAATCTTCAACTGGTAACAAACAGTACACGCGACTAAGTGCGTCCACGTGTTTCATACGTGTTCCACTTCTATGTTCAATAGTATAGTCAAATTGTTGCAAATACATCGACCATCGCATTACTCGATCTGGCATGTCGGCTTTCTTCATAGTTAATGCGAATGCATTGCAATCGGTCACTATTTTAAAACGAACATCTTTGAGGTAAACTCGCCATTTCTTCAATGCTTGAATAATAGCCAAAACTTCGAGTTCGTATGAACAATACTTTTCCTCACATGGTGTAGTTTTTCGACTTAAATATTCAACTGGATGAAAACTTTCATCTTCAGAATCTTTTTGTAACAATACCCCTCCATAGCCATATTTAGATGCGTCGGTATGTATTTCGGTAACTGCATGTGGATTGTACAACTTAAGCGCAGGAGCTGTTATTAATCCTTGCTTCAACTCTTGCACGGCTATAATTTGTTTATCATTAATTACGAATTTAGCATCTTTTTTGAGCAAATCTGACAAAGGCTTTGCTATCTCTGCGTATTTATTGAGGAATCGTCGAAAATACGACGTAAGACCTAGAAATCGTTGCAATTCTTTTTTTATTTCTTGGCATGGGAAAATCTTTAATTGCCTTTGTTTTGTACTCCGATGGTAAAATATTACTATTCTCGATAACATATCCTAAAAACGAGATCTTTCTTTCTAAAAACTGGCACTTTGACCACTTTATTTTAAGTCCACATTTCATGGCAACTTCTAACACCTTCTTCAGTTTTTGAATACCCTCATCTACATCCTTAGCTGGAATGACAATGTCATCCATATAAATGACTACAGTCCCTTCTCTGAGTAAATCTCTAAATACTGCCTGAATATATCGACAGAAGACTGCCGGGGAATTTGAGATTCCAAATGGCGTATAGCAGAATTCGAATTGTCCGCCATGTGTAACGAAAGCGGTATACTTGCGCGAACCTGGCTCTATAGGCACATGAAAAAATCCGTTCGCTAGATCCAAAGTGGTAAATACAGTTCCACCTTGCAACTTTTCGAGTACTTCGTCTATGATGGTCATGGGAAAGTTATCCCGTACTATTTTCTCGTTGATTTTTCTGTAATCACAACATAACCGCTTTGTGCCATCTTTTTTGGAAACTAAGACTACAGGTGCTGCATATTCAGATGTACTTGGAACAATAATTCCTTCCTTGAGCCACAACTCAACTTGGTCATTAATAAACATTCTGTCACTCGAAGAGATTCTTCGCGGTGTTTGATATACAGGAAGGTCGTCTTTAACAATTAACTTCATCTCGATGGGTGATTTTACCTCTTTACTAGGCTTAAAATCGCGGATTAAATTTTCAATCGCTGTAGCAGTCGACTTTGAAAGATGACTCAAACTAACAACACTACAAGGAGATTCGGATTCAAAATTTGCACAACATAGGGCTGAAAATTCTTGGAACAAATCATTATCTGGATTCTGTTTCTTCACGTTATCCCCAATTTCCACAGTTTTCGAAGACTCTACTAATCCCTTCTCTTTGAATGTAACACCCGCTTGACCAATAACCATGTCTACCTTATCAAATAGACTGCTACCCAATATTGCTGAAAATACTGTATCTTGCTCACGCACAACGTAAAAGGTTACTTCGACGATAATATCGTCTAGCCTTATGTCGGTATCGAAACAACCAAGGGTGGTTATTCTTCCCTTTCCGATCCCATTTAAGTGAATGAACTCGTTTCTCAACTCGATATCTCCAATCATTAATAACATATCGTTTCTGATTATGCAAAGTTCACTACCGGTATCTACAAGAGCACTGAAAGTTATACCTTTAATTTTAATGTCAGTGAAAATCAATTTACTTCTTGAGTTTTCTGTGAAGAGAGGTCTTCCAATCGTATTAACTTGTTCGCTTTTCACTTCTTTTTTACCCTGCCTTTCCTTGCAATCTTTAGCATAATGCCCTTTCTGTTTACACTTAAAACAAACTATGCCCTTATCATTGCATCCTCGTGCGAGATGGGTATCAGAACCACATTTAAAACACGATTTTTTACTTTCTTTCTGTTTCTCCTCGACAACTTTGGATTGATTCGCTGCGTTCATTCTGTTTGATGACAAAAATGACCCACGTATTTTTTCGTAAATCTTAATTTTCGCTTTTAAATCTTTCAAAGTGCTAGCCTCATATAACACAGTTTTATTTATTCGAGAATCAGGTATTCCGTCTATAAAATATTCAACTACACTAGCTTCATCTAACGAAATTGGTTTACCTATCTCGATCAGGGCATACAGATACTCATTGAGGCTTTCTTTTGGACGCTTACTTCTTTGTCTCATTACTCTATGTGTTTCTACTACACTTAATTGCTTTCCGAATTCGTCAGTCAAATTTTGCTTTAATGCAAGCCAACCCCTTACACCACCTAAACCTCTGACAAACAGTTTAGCTGCACCTCGCAGTAGCTGCTTGGCATACACAAACTTTTGAAGATCGTTCCACCCCACTGTGTCAGCGATATCCTCAAACTCTCGAATCCAGTGGTTAACATCATAATGGTCATCACCCGAGAAAAAATGTTACACTGTCCTGAATGTCGCGCAAAGTAAAATTAACTTTTTCTACATTGCTTGTTGACGGTTTGTCTGCCACTGCTTCGGTATAGTCAGAATTTGTCGATTCGTCATCACTACCGCCTAGTCCGAAATGGTTCATTAACCTACAACAAAGAGTTTCTTTTCGTCCAGTTGTGTTCAAATTTAGTTCTCTCAATTTTTCTTTCAATTCATTTAATGTCAGCGAACGTATTGCGTTTTCGTCCATTTTGTTCAAAATAATAATTATGAATTGTTTAACAATATAAAAAATAAAGTCAAAAATATTACAGCACAAAGATTAAATATTTGTAAAATATATGTACATAAGTAAGTTAAATCAATACAAACAAATTCTCTCTATAATTATCTGCTGGGACAACTGCTACTTCGTTCATGCTGCTTCTTTACTGGTTCTTCTCACTCTTGCTTGGATTTTCCAATTGGTTTCTGCTTCGGCTATTTACTTGGTTCTGATGTGTTTACTGTTTTCGTTTTAGTACTATTACGTGTTTACTTTCTACACTGCGCTTTTGTGTAATTTTGCTTTATTGTCTTTTCTTATTTCCTCTTGTGTAAAATCACTTTTCACAGCTTTCGCTATTACCACACATTCTAAATTGCTTGCGCAGTTTGCTTCGATTTTATAGTTTCAGATTCGTTCAACTACCGTCACTCTCACGCAGACTACTGTTGCGCTAGCTCACACTTGCTTACTTGCAAAGTTTTATCTCGCGCAACCACTGCCGCGCTTGCTCACACTTGCTTATTTGCAAAGTTTTATCTCGCGCAACCACTGCCGCGCTTGCTCACACTTGCTTGTTTGCAAAGTTTTATCTCGCGCAACCTACTGCCGCGCTTGCTCACACTTGCTTACTTGCAAAGTTTTATCTCGCGCAACCTACTGCCGCGCTTGCTCACACTTGCTTATTTGCAAAGTT
>NW_023472894.1:3771-3948 GCF_013731165.1 Rhagoletis pomonella
GCGCAACCTACTGCCGCGCTTGCTCACACTTGCTTATTTGCAAAGTTTTTCTAACGCAACCTACTGCCGCGCTGCACCAAAAGGAATAGCACTCGCGCTATGTCTCTTTCCACTGCTTCGTCGTTAAAATTTTTACGCTTGTTAATGTCTAACTGCATACTCCTCAATTTCATAATC
>NW_023472895.1:0-3948 GCF_013731165.1 Rhagoletis pomonella
TCGAAAACTCCAAGAGCCGCCTCATCAGATGCTTTCATTGTCCATGCTTCCGCGCCATACACCAGCACAGGCATGATGAGCAGCGTTGCCATTTTAGCCGTTTTCCGGCTAGATTTAGCCGGTTTTGATAGCAACTAGCCGGAGAAAATTCGATCTAGCCGGCAGCCGATTTGTTAGCCGGTTTGTAAAAAAAGTTAGCCGTTTTTAGCCGATTTTACTATTTGCCTAATTTTCAGGTGCAAAAAGTAAACAAGTTGTTCGAAAGCAATAATGCAGACCCAATGAAGATTTTTAATGAACTCAATGTTTTACTTTCGCATCTATGCTCCCTAGTGGTTATTAGCGCGGACACATTTGATCCTATATGCTCCCCGTTGGAACCATACCTTGCTCCATTTCCTCAGTTTTATCACAGTTTTGAAGAGTATTTAAAAACAAAAGTAAGCACAAACGCTTTTGACCACGAAGCCGAGAAAATAATTCGAGAAAATGGTCGCTATTTTATTATCACTTTAATAAAGGAATTACGCCAACGCCTCCCTACAAATATTGCCACACTAAAAAAAATTGACTTTTTTCGGTTGGAAATGCATTAAGAGTAATTAAACCAAAAGTATTTGTTCAACTACAGCAACAAAAACGCAAATATAATGCCGACGAAATAACATCCATAGAGATGCAATGGCAACGGTTAACGTTACATACCTGGAGTAATTTAGACTCAACTGTAAAATTTTGGGCCGAAGTTTATCAATTTCGAAATGCCCTAGGAGAAAACCCTTTTGCTGACCTTTCCAACCTAGTTTTTAGTTTTCTTGTTTTGCCTATAAGTAATGCAGAAGTAGAGCGAATATTTAGTTAAATGAATATAATAAAAACTAAGCAAAGAAATCCAATGTGCGTTAAAACGTTAAACGCTATTTTATATATAAGATACGATTTAAAACGTGAAGAAAAATGCTGCCATAATTTTACTGTAGATGACGATCTCTTAAAATTAATGAATTCAGGTGATATATACAATAGTGATTCATTTGATGATGAGGAATATACACTCGATATAAATTAATGGTGTTAACTAGTCTTTCGTTTCTTGCGATTTATTTAAATAAAGCATGTGAAATTTCACTAAAACATTTTAGCCGCTTTTAGCCGCTTTTTTTTGCCAATCTAGCCGGTCGGCCCAAAAAGTTCTGGCAACACTGATGATGAGTGACTTATAGAGTGTGATCTTTGTACGACGAGAGAGGACTTTACTTCTCAATTGCCTACTCAGCCCAAAGTAGCACTTGTTGGCAAGAGTGATTCTCCGTTGGATTTCAAGGCTGACATTATTATTATTGGTGTTAATGCTGGTTCCCAAATAAACGAAGTCGTCTACTTTTTCAAACTTGTAACTGTCAACAGTGACGTGGGTGCCAAGACGCGTATGCTCTGACTGTTTGTGTGCCGACAGGAGATACTTCGTTTTGTCCTCGTTCACCACCAGACCCATTCGCTTTGCTTCTCTATCCAATCCCGAGAAGGCAGAACAGACGTAGCCCTTGTTTTTACCGATAATATCGATGTCGTCGGCGTACGCCAGCAATTGTACGCTCTTATAAAGTATTGTGCCTGAGCGGTTCAGTTCTGCGGCTCTTATTATCTTCTCCAACATAAGATTAAAGAAGGCACACGAAAGGAAGTCCCCTTGTCTGAAACCTCTTTTGGTATCAAACGGCTCGGAGAGGTCCTTCCCTATTCTGACGGAGCTGGTGGTATTGCTCAACGTCATTTTACACAGCCGTATTAGTTTCGCGGGGATACCAAATTCAGACATCGCGGCATAAAGGCAACTTCTCTTCGTGCTGTCGAAAGCGGCTTTGAAATCGACAAATAGATGGTGTGTGTCGATCCTATTCTCGCGGGTCTTTTCCAAGATTTGGCGTATTGTGAATACCTGATCTATGGTGGATTTTCCAGGCCTAAAGCCACACTGATAAGGTCCAATCAGCTCGTTGACGGTGGGCTTCAGTCGTTCGCACAATACGCTCGATAAGACCTTGTAACCTATGCTTAGAAGGCTAATTCCGCGGTAGTTGGCGCGTATGGCGGGGTCGCCTTTCTTGTGGATTGGGCAGAGCACACTTAAATTCCAGTCGTCGGGCATGCGTTCATCTGACCATATTCTGCATACGAGCTGATGCATGCACCTCATCAGCTCCTCGCCGCCGTACTTGAATAGCTCGGCTGGCAGGCCGTCAGCTCCAGCAGCTTTGTTGTTTTTCAGCCGCGTAATCGCTATTCGTACCTCGTCATAGTCAGGCGGTGGGACAGCTACTCCATCATCATCGACTGGGGACTCGGGTTCGTCTTCCTCACTACTTTCAGCGCTGCTACCATTCAGTAGGTTATAAAAGTGTTCCCTCCACAATTTAAGTATATTCTGGACATCGGTCACTAGGTCGCCATTGTTGTTCTTACAGGAGTTCGCCCCGGTCTTCCGTAAGTCGCCTAACCCTCTGGTAGAATTTTCGGGCGTTCTTCCTGTCGGCCAGCATCTCAAGCTCTTCGCACTCACGTATTTCGGCCTCTCTCTTCTTATTGCGGCAAATACGTCTCGCTTCCTTCTTCAGTTCCCTATAACGGTCCCACATGGCTCGCGTTGCGCCCGATCGCAGCGTGGCCCTGTAGGCGGCATCTTTTTTCTCTGCGGCTTCTTGACATTCCTCATCGTACCAGTTGTTCTTTCGGGCTCGCTGAAATCCAACTACTTCTTCGGCGGCGGTACTTAATGATCGGGAAATGTGGTTCCACTGCTCGCGTACGTCGGATTGTTGAAGAGTGCTCTCAGAGAGCAGGTGTGTGAGTCGAGTGGCGAATAAATTGGCCGTCTGTTGTGATTGCAGCTTTTCGACGTTAAGCTTTCCTTGCATTGTTGGGCGCACATTTTTTGGTGCACAGAGGCGGGTGCGTATCTTGGCTACAACAAGATAGTGGTCCGAGACGATGTTTGGCCCTCGGAGTGTACGTACGTCCAAAACGCTTGAAGCATGCCTTCCGTCTATCACAACATGATCGATTTGGTTTCTCGTTTTTCGATCTGGAGACAGCCATGTAGCTTGGTGGATGTTCTTATGCTGGAACCTAGTACTACATATTACCATATTTCGGGCCCCGGCGAAGTCGATCAGCCTCAGTCCGTTATCGGACGTTTCGTCGTGGAGGCTGAATTTTCCGACAGTGGCGCCAAAGATCCCTTCCTTGCCCACCTTGGCATTAAAATCGCCAAGCACGATTTTGACATCGTGTCGGGGGCAGCGCTCATATGTACGTTCCAAGCGCTCATAGAAGAGATCCTTGGACGCCATATCCTTCTCTTCCGTCGGGGCATGGGCGCAGATGAGCGAGATGTTGAAGAATCTAGCTTTGATGCGGATTGTGGCTAGACGTTCGTCCACCGGGGTGAACTCCAGTACTCGGCGACGGAGTCTCTCTCCTACCACGAATCCAACACCGAATTTGCGCTCCTTCACGTGGCAACTGTAGTAGACGTCGCAAGGCTTCACGCTTACTTTACCTTGCCCCGTCCATCGCATTTCTTGGATGGCGGTGATGTCAGCCTTTGTCTTCCCGAGGACATCAACCAGCCGGGCAGAGGCACCTTCCCCATTAAGGGTCCGGATATTCCAGGTGCATACCCTTAAATCATAGTCCTTTATACGTTTGCCGTGGTCGTCATCAGAAAAAGGGGGTCTCATCCGAGGCTTGTTGGAATTTTTCATTGGGCGGGGTTTTAACGTGGCAGGACCCAAACCCAGCGCACGCGAAGTTTTACGCCTTCTCACTTTAGCTCGCTCCCAAACGGGTGTTTGGTTGCTACCCAGAGGATACGTGGATATAAATATCCGGACGTTGTGAGCTGCGATTTGAACCGTACGCACAAGAATCGCTTCTGGCCACTCCCAG
>NW_023472896.1:0-3948 GCF_013731165.1 Rhagoletis pomonella
TAATAATAATAATAATAATAATAATAATAATAATAATAATAATAATAGATTGGCGCTTGCACATACTATATGTTAGTGTTTGACCGAGCCATACAAAGGTCCTTCCCAGCAGTTTTATGCCAGCTCCAAACGGCGATTGTATTTTTATGAGAAGCTGTTTGACACAGATACACTCGGTGGTTTGCCATTGTCTGCCGACGGGCAACCGCTACTAGAAAAAAAACTATATATATATTTTTTTTTATATTGGGTTGAACCGAGCTGAACCCAGGCTGTGCGGAGTGGTAGCTTGCACTGCTAACCAGACTAAAACAACTTTTAGACCGCATCCATGTGATGTGAAAATTGATGGTAGCAGATAGCGATACATATTTGTTGATGCCAATACTGAGGATCCTTATCTACTAATTGGCTCCAAAACTCACGCAACTCTATTGCCACGCTACTATTATATTAGCTCAAATATTTCAGCAATCATATTTTCCACCCGGTTAAAAATAATGTGAAATTTTCTGCTACAACATTCCTATAACGCTACAAACGCAAATGATGGTATGTAATTCATTATTAAGCTTAGGATAAGGCGAATTCATATAAGGTGGTATCGATTCAACAAATACAACAATTGTATTTAATTTTTGCTTACTTTCCCCCGTTTTCACTAACTCAAATACAAAATTTTTAAAATCAAAGGCTGCTCATAGCTGATGAAACAACACCACCTTACATAAATTCAGCTTGGCCTAGGTATATAATTGTTATTAATCAGATGCGCCAACGATAAAAAAATTCTAAATTACAAATTTATAACCATAAACATGATGAGACTCCTAAGTACGATTTTTTTTACCTTAGTACCTAAAAGTTGTTAAATTAGTAAGTGACTTCGACTAATATGTTAACACGTACACATATATCTATATGCATACACATTTTATCATTAAATTATTTGGCTCATCACCCTGATTAAGAAAGTACCAATACCACCAGCTACTTGCCACAGTGTTATACTCGAACTGAAATTAAATTGGCTGTGATTGAACGCATCAGATTTATTGCCTACCACTACTATTAAATAGATACACAATTGTATAAAGTAGTCGCATTAAATGCCAAGACAATCCAGATGCTCGCCGTAATGGTGTTTGTGGACAGCAAGGATGGGGTCTACATTTGCAGCATTGAGAAATTAATTGCATTCTGACATGCTTGGCAGCGCACTGTTATGCAATCTACTTACCACTTACCACTTGCCACATGTTGCATGCCATGTCGTTGTCACTTAATTGGACTTCGCTTGCGAATACCTTCTCCGAAGTAAAAAAGGCAGTGGTGCTGGGAAACAATCCTACAATATCAGTTAGGAAAAAATCAGACACAATTAGATATGATACGAGTATAAATGGCTAACAAAATGAAAAGTGTAGAAAAGCTTATACAAACTAAATTAGGTCAGCTATTTATACACAGGTATTATGCTTTCTCACTTCGTTTTATGTATTCAATTGAAAGGTGTGAGTGATTTGTTTTAGTTGACAATCAGACCTAATTGGCTGAAGCGTATTGTTTTCAAGAGAACTTTATTTCTGTATTTTTTTTTCAAACTGACTTTTAGCGAGATGGTGCAATTTCATTTTTAATATATATATATTTTTTTATTTTATCTTTCCCAAGTCCTTCGTTATTGCCTCGTTTTGCTTTCATTTGTAGTTATTTATATACTTTTAATGCTAAGCTGTATTCTAATAGGTAAGCAGAAATATTCCTATAGTAAATATGTTTATTTATAGGATTCATTTTCGCTTCATAATTGCTTCGATTCGTGGATATTGCAATTACTGCAGCAGCTTCAAGTGTAGAAAAATAAAGCATAAACATTAATTAGTTTCAAGTTACTGTGCCACAAGAAAATACTAAATTCTACTTATTTTGATATATATAACAAAAGTGATTCATGATAGTTCAGACGTTCGGAAAGCCCTCTCTACAAGGCCTTGCAGAGGTATCGGAGATCAATATAAGAGCACTATTGAAATTCGTCACGTTAACGAATTGGTTTGATCCCAAGTAAGCGCCGCAACATCATAGGGGAACACACATTGCATATGGTATCACAATGGGGCCTTTAGTTGGCCTAAGTGTAAGGGGGATTCACTCTCCCTAGCCATCTCAACCTAACCTAACATAGAATTATGCGAATTCCGAGTACATAATATCGGTACTTTTTACGAGTACTGAGTAGTATTGAGTACTCGATACCTTTTCACAAGTAATGAGTAAACAGCGTTATGTGATTTTATAATAGAAAGCCATAAATTTGAAAAAACGACTAGACAAAAAGTAACATTTAAATTGAATATTTTTTATTATTACTTCAAAATTGGGTAACTAAGAGCCTTATAAAATTATAACATAACATAGCATGACATAAGATTAATAAAATTAATAGTCTATACGACCTAAAGCAGTTTTCTAGGTTCATCAGAAGATGTATACTTTTGAAAGTTTATAAGTAAGTATGATAGCGACTTTCGAAAGATGAGTTAACATTTGATGCTATTTTTTCCGAATATAAAAAGATTTTGCACTGTGTTGTTAGTGGACATGAAACTATTTTATATACCGGTACGTAATCCACCAAAAAGTAAAAATCGAAAAAATTTTACATAGCGCATTTGCAAGTGGACTTCTCAAACATCGCGAATACCAAAAATAATTGGCGTGTTAAAAACTTTTCTAAGTATACAAAATTTAAAATTACATACATAATTTCATTATTTCAATTACATTGAAAAGTGTTTAAAAATTACCCAACAAACATTGTGGTGAACGTTCGAAAATTACTTCATTAACACACGAAAAAAACAGCTTTACAGCCGCTTAATTATTACTTAAGGTGTTCCTCAGCAGCCTTTGATTAACTTTTTAACGAATGTTTTTAAAAATTTTTGCTTGTTTCCAATAAATTTGAATTTCGATAACACTGCTGTAACAGTGACAATGGCCCAGTGAGCAAAGCACGGCAACGGATTTTTTTTTTATTAAATTTTTTCTTTTAGGCAGCCTCTTGCTACCATTTCCGCTTGGTATCCGACGGGAACGCACTCTTGCCGGTGGCCCTCCATTGAGCTTTTTCATAGTCACAGGTAGTTCTGGCAACCGCAACTGTGCTACCAAGTTAAGGTCTACGTATTCGGTGCGAACTTTGAGGACTGCCAGGGCTCTAACGGTGTGATTCAAAAGTTATATAATCCCTTTAAAAACAAACTTTTACCAAAAATTATAAATAATTTTATTGAATCGAATTCGCGTACAGCAGCACTGCAGCATACATTATTGCCAATTAACTAAGAAAACAACAAAAAACAGCAAAAGGATTAATTGAAATTGATGAAGCTGCCAAGTGTAAGTGACATTTGACTTCGCTTGATTGTCATTTATACGTAAAACAAACATTGTGAAAAATGCACACTAAACCTAACATTGAAACACTGAAAGAGCAAAGTTATAAAGGAAATGCCAAGGACAGCACACAAGTCAACGGGGATTAAAGGGTCATCAATGTAAACACAGTGACACAAGCAACGTTGTTTGTGCGATCCGACACGTGTGCACTTCTCCATATCTAGTGATCATACATACATATGTACATACCTAAACATATTTATGTGCGTTGAAATTACTAATTCTGCTATATTTATATATAGATATGTATGTATGTACGTTCAAATACTTTTCAAATTTCCTTCATTCCTGTTCCTTTCTACTCTCGCACGCCTGCCTAGGCGCCCTAAGCAAACACAAACAAAATCTTACCCTCATAGCTTAATTACTTTCTTTCCACTTTATCTACACGCTTCAATCAAATGACTATCGCTGTCAGCCAGTTTCGGTTGAAATTACTTACTAAATCCGCTGCGCTCTGATTTTGTAGCATAACTTTTTTTT
>NW_023472897.1:0-3948 GCF_013731165.1 Rhagoletis pomonella
AAAAAGTTCGAAATTTAGACGAAAATTTTTTGAATTTTTCTAAATGTCGTATATATGTAGCTAGAATCCTTGATTTTTATGGTTACAACGCAAACAATATTCTTATAAAAAAAAATCCAAAAAATTTTTACTTTAAAAATATTGTGAATATTAAAAAAAATCACCAAGCGATTTTTTGAGTCACAGGACGCCCTGAATGCGAATCCGAGGTCTGTTAGCCTCCGTCACGTCAGTTTCGATGTCACTTAAAGGTCAAGTAGGGAACAATTTTTTGAATAAATCTGTTTCGCCCGAATTTATACGCTGCGGTCAAAGTTGGTTGGTTGGTTGTAGTGCTACCCAAGCTATCGCTCAGGAAACAATTAGCGCATAAAAGCGCCATTTTGGTGCACTTCTCGTGGACAATGATATTTTATTATGCTGTAGCCTACCTGTCAGAACATTCCAGCGGTTCAGTCAAACCATTTAGAACCGCTTATAAATTTTTATAAGTCGCCTATTGTAGCACTAGATAGATCCGTTAACTGCTCCACTATGTGTTTCCCGAAAGATTTATGTCTTAAGTAAACCAGGCCTGGGCATTCACACAGGAAATGAAAGACTGTTTCTTCGCTGCCATCCAAGCCGCAGCTGCGGCATATTCTGTTGTATGGAAGACCTATTCTACATGCATGTTTTCCTAGCGGCCAGTGACCGGTGATAGTCGATACAATTCTAAATACTTCTACTCTTTACCTACTTAGCAGTTCTGCTGTTCTTTCCCTGCTAAAGTCAGGCCAAAGCTCTCGTGCTATCTTGCAAGTCTGAATCTCTGACCACCTCCTCCTTGCCAGTTTCAGAAGGTGCAAGTGGACTTCTGTTTGTATTTGTCTGAGGGGATAACCCAGTATCACCGCTACAGATTCATCCAAACAAGCTCCCGCCCTGGCCAGTTCGTCTGCTCTCTCGTTGCCTTCTATGTTTCTATGGCCGGGAACCCAGACAAGAGAGATGGACATTGACTGAGACGCTGAGCGTAACTCCATCTTGCATTCCTTGACTAGCTTGGACTTGGTTACAGTGGATGATATAGCCAGGAGTGCTGCCTGGCTATCCAAGTAAATAACCGCTCTTTCTTTCCTAGTAGCGCTATTCCTTAGTATTCTACAGGCTTCACAAATGCCCAGAACTTCAGCTTGAAATATGCTAGCATGGTTTTCCAGCCGGAGGGACCTATTGACACCAAGCTCCTCGGAATATACCCCTGTCCCTACACCGCAGTCCATCTTGGACCCGTCAGTGTAGATACAGATGGCTTCCCTATCGGCAGCTTGGCCCCTTTTCCATTCCCTTCTGGATGGAAACCGCACTTGTACATTCAAGCCAAAATCGAGGGTTAATACCATATAGTCCGTGGTTTTATTTCCTATCGAAGTGAGGCCTAAGATTGAGCTATGCCCAAAGGTTCTCGATCCCCACAGCCCCGACTCTCTGAGTCTTAATGCTGAGTACATCGCGGCTTCCTTTAGGCATAGATCAATGGGCATCATATTGAGGATTACATTCAGTGCTTCTGAAGGGCAGGATTTCAGTGCCCCAGTTGTCCCCAAGCATGCCGCTCTTTGTAAGCTATTTAGTTTGCTGACATTGTATTGTTTGTCTAAGGCAGGCCACCACACTAGGGCGCCGTAGGTTAGGATCGGCCTTATGATAGCGGTGTACATCCACATCACAAGTTTCGGTTTTAAACCCCAGTTTCCATTGAAGATCCGTTTACAAGTATAATAAGCGATGTAGGCCCTCTCTTTACGTTTCTTAACGTTAAGTTTCCAGTTTAGTTTGGTGTCTAGAATTACTCCCAGATATTTTGCGTTGGACGATAGGGGGATTGTCTTCCCGCCTATGGATGGAAGTCTAAATTGTGGTATCTTATACTTATTAGTAAACAGTAACAACTCAGTTTTGTCTGGATTTACGTTAAGGCCACTGCCTTTAGCCCACGTGTGTAGTCTACCCAGCGCTTTTCCTAGAATTTCACTTACAGTAGAGAGAAAAGGTCCTGTGACTGCTATCACTACGTCGTCAGCATACGCCACTACTTTAACTCCACCTCTGTTGAGTTCTAGCAGTATGCTGTTTAGTGCTACAACCCACAACAGTGGGGAGAGTACACCACCCTGGGGAGTACCTCTACGCACATATCTAGTTATTAGACTATCTCCGCTTTTCGCCTGAATAATTCTGCTTTCTAGCATGGAGCGTACCCAGTCAACCACACCGCCGTCAACACCAACCGCCATGAGTGATTGGATGATGGTGTCAACTTCAATGTTGTTGAAGGCGCCCTCGATATCCAGGAAAGCGGCTAAAGTGTATTGCTTGAAGCGCAGTGATTTTTCTATGAGCCCCACCACTTCGTGCAAAGCTGACTCCGTCGATTTTCCTTTGATGTAACAACAAAGCTGCTGGAGCTGACGGCCTGCCAGCCGAGCTATTCAAGTACGGCGGCGAGGAGCTGATGAGGTGCATGCATCAGCTCGTATGCAGAATATGGTCAGATGAACGCATGCCCGACGACTGGAATTTAAGTGTGCTCTGCCCAATCCACAAGAAAGGCGACCCCGCCATACGCGCCAACTACCGCGGAATTAGCCTTCTAAGCATAGGTTACAAGGTCTTATCGAGCGTATTGTGCGAAAGACTGAAGCCCACCGTCAACGAGCTGATTGGACCTTATCAGTGTGGCTTTAGGCCTGGAAAATCCACCATAGATCAGGTATTCACAATACGCCAAATCTTGGAAAAGACCCGCGAGAATAGGATCGACACACACCATCTATTTGTCGATTTCAAAGCCGCTTTCGACAGCACGAAAAGAAGTTGCCTTTATGCCGCGATGTCTGAATTTGGTATCCCCGCGAAACTAATACGGCTGTGTAAAATGACGTTGAGCAATACCACCAGCTCCGTCAGAATAGGGAAGGACCTCTCCGAGCCGTTTGATACCAAACGAGGTTTCAGACAAGGGGACTCCCTTTCGTGTGATTTCTTTAATTTTATGTTGGAGAAGATAATAAGAGCCGCAGAACTGAACCGCTCAGGCACAATACTTTATAAGAGCGTACAAATGCTGGCGTATGCCGACGACATCGATATCATCGGTAAAAACAAGGGCTACGTCTGTTCTGCCTACTCGGGATTGGATAGAGAAGCAAAGCGAATGGGTCTGGTGGTGAACGAGGACAAAACGAAGAATCTCCTGTCAGCACACAAACTGTCAGAGCATACGCGTCTTGGCACCCACGTCACTGTTGACAGTTACAAGTTTGAAAAAGTAGACGACTTCGTTTATTTGGGAACCAGCATTAACACCAATAATAATGTCAGCCTTGAAATCCAACGGAGAATCACTCTTGCCAACAAGTGCTACTTTGGGCTGAGTAGGCAATTGAGAAGTAAAGTCCTCTCTCGTCGTACAAAGATCACACTCTATAAGTCACTCATCATGCCTGTGCTGGTGTATGGCGCGGAAGCATGGACAATGAAAGCATCTGATGAGGCGGCTCTTGGAGTTTTCGAGAGAAAGATTCTGCGAAAGATTTACGGACCTTTACGCGTTGGTGATGGCGAATATCGCAGACGATTTAACGATGAGCTGTATGAGCTTTACAACGATATAGACATAGTGCAGCGAATTAAAATTCAGCGGCTCCGCTGGCTTGGCCATGTCGTTCGGATGGACAGAAACGCTCCTGCTCTGAAAATATTCAACGCGGGCCGCGATGCTGGTAACAGAGGAAGAGGAAGGCCTCCTCTGCGTTGGAAAGACCAGGTGGAGAAGGACTTGGCTTCACTTGGCATTTTCAATTGGCGTCAGTTAGCACAGAAGAGAAATGACTGGCGTGCTGTTTTGGACTCGGCCAAAATCGCTTAGGCGGTTACAGCGCCAAATAAGAAGAAGAAGAAGAT
>NW_023472898.1:0-3947 GCF_013731165.1 Rhagoletis pomonella
AGGAACATGAAATTTCGCACCATTTTCACTCATTATTAACAGAATACTTACATTGAAAATAACAAGGATCGGATGACTACAACATATATCTTCCATACATCTGATTGTTCAGATATGGGATTTTACTGTAAAACTCCTTTATTTGAACAGCTAAAACCGATAAATTTCGTAAGATATTTTATAAATAATAATACAAAGTCTACTGATAAAATAGTCAAAATCTATGCTGTATAAGCTTTATCTCCTATAGCACTGATTGTTAAGATACCAGTTTTTGCCATATATCTCCTTTATGTACGAAACTAAACCCAATAAATTGTGTTACCGGTTTACATACCGATCACATAGCGGTGAAAATCACTTAGATTGGTGTCATATAAAGTATATCTTCCATACCTCTGATTGTTTAGATGCGATTTTTTATATAAGTATGTAACTCCTCTATCGATGTATGCAGGTATTCAAAAGCAGTAATCTGTCAAAGTAAAATTTGCAGATGTTCATGAAAGGTATGAAGCCTTCGGCATAGCCGAAGACTGCGCTGCTCTTACTTGTTTCTCCATGACAATGCGATTAATTTCATATATCTCCACACCAAGTTCTAGTACTCTACCAAGTACAATTCTACAGATATGCAATAAGAAAAACCCGACTTGTATGGGAGTTGCCACGTCGGTATAAAGTTCCAGTACTCTACCATACACACTTCCAGAGATACTTATTATGAAAAATTCATTTTATAAGGGAGGTGCCACGCTCCCTTTTCAAATAGTCCGAATTTTTTTTTCATGAGTATGCGAATGATTTCATATATGTATCTCCATACCCAGCTCCACTGCTGTACCATGAACACTTCCAGAGATAGGCAGTATGAAAAATTTGTACTGTATGCGAGGTCCCACGCTCCTTGTACAATGGCCCCAATTATTCTCAAGAGTATGCGATTGATTGCATATATATAGTATCTCCATACCAAGTTCCAAAACTCTACCATGAATATTTCCAGAGATATACAGTATGAAAAATTCGGTTTGTATATGAGGTGCCCCGCTCCTTTTCCAATTACTCCAATTTTTCTCCATGAGTATGTGATTGATTTCATATATTTCCGTACTAAGTTCAAAAATTTCACCAATTTTTCTCAAGAGTATGCGATTGATTTCATATACATACATAGGGCTGGTTTCTCCAACTCAACTTAACTTAGTTTAGCATTTTTTTTGGACTTAAGTGCAAATTTTATTGTAATTTGTTATAGTAAGATTTTAAATATTAGTTGATGTGCATATAAAAGACTGCAGTGTCTTAGTTGTACAAATATTTGTAACAAATAAATTGAAGTCAAATGTTAGCCTACTTTTAACACTGCATATTCTTGACTAAGTCTAAAAAAAATGGCTAAACTAAGTTAAACTACCATGAACACTTCCAGAGATACTTATTGTGAAAAAAATAAAAATAAAAACTTTTTAATATACAACGCTTTAATAAATGGACTAAAAATTAGAAAATAATATTTCTTAGTCACTTTTGATTTTGAAATTTTAGCGAAAGTCATTATAAACCATTTATGAGATTGAAAACGAAAAACGTGAAGCGCATGCAATACGAAGCATTAGATTTAATTGACAATAGTCAAACTACATAACATAGACCAAAAATTTATACAGAGAAAGCAGAAATTTGAGATCGATTTTAAGCGGTCGTTATTCATATATCCACATTCATACATATCAATTCGCTTTTCATTTTCAATCTCATAAATGGTTTATAAAGACTTTTACTAAAATTTCAAAATCAAAAGTTATCAAAACAAATTCTATGGGACTGAGAAATATTATTTTCTAATTTTTAGTCCATTTATTAAAGCGTTGTATATTAAAAAGTTTTTATTTTTATTTTATTTATTTTCTACTTTTTAGTCTTGTCCGTATAAAATTTTGCAATAGATATTAAAATAATTCAACTTGCAGTGAAAAGAGAACAGAAGACTATGCAAGCAAAATGTTGTTTGCTCACGTTTAGTATAAACATACTTATGTAAATCAGTGTGCAAACCAGGGTTGTTGCGCATTAATTTTAACATTCGCATTCGCAATAATCAATGCGGAGCTGCGAATATTATGCAAGTGCACTGATAAAACGTATATCTGGCAAACAAAATGACATATTGTGGCCAATATTTTTTGCCTGTGGAGATGTTACGTTAAAATTGTCCCCTACGTCCCCCTTCTTTTGTACTTTAAAGTCAAAGCGTAAAATCCTTCAATAGGTACTTCTAGGTATGTGGCTATAAAGTGAAGCGCCTACTTGCCCGTTAAAATATAACCTTTAATAAGGTAATAATTATGTAATTATCGAATATTATTTGTCAATGGTCTGTTGAAAAAACTGTATGTATCGCTAGTTTTTGTTCTACTTTTTCTTAGATAAGTATATTTTTTTTCATAAAACGGCTTATTATGATTAAGTACCGTGTTTTCGTTTATTACTTAGCAGAAAAAAATACCAAATAATTTTAACCAGTTATACTATACTAATACTCCTCTGTGCGCTCGAAAACAACAACATTTATTTAAATTTTGTTATAGTTGTCAAAATTTGCACGCAGCGAAATACAAATAAAACAGAATATGAAAAAGTTTACAGCCAAGCTCACAAATCAAATAACAATCAATTCTAGGCGAATTTAATATCTATTGGAACTTGTTATGCAATCAAAAATTTATTTATATGTATATTTAGGCTTTTGCGTTCCTAGAAAATAACTGTAGTAGAAATTGTAGTAGAATGTTGCTAATAGTATGACCTAGATTTAAAGAATACAACCCTGTAAATGCAAATAACCTAGATTTAAGAAATACAACGCTGTAGAAATACCACCCTGTATATGGAAAGCGTCTGGGTAGAGACAAGAAAAACGAAATAAAGACATTCGTAAAATAGCATCGAGAAAGTGAACTTGTACGTTTTTCAAGATCGGCCTCTATCTTATTGCCTGCTACATAACTATTTATTTGCCATATCCATTTAAGTATTTAGAACTTCGCTATAAGCAGGCACGTCGAGAGAGGGGCTTAAGGGGTAAATCCCCCTGAGCCCGGGCTTTTTAAGGGGCCTGAAATATCAGAACCATAACTTTTTATTATTTTTTTTAAACAATGTAATTGCTCATTTGTTATAGGTTTTTATTAGAAATAAATATATTCCGATTCATGCTCATTGTTTCTGACTTTATACATTAAAGAAATGATCACATGCTTTTGAATTAATACAATTTGTGAGTTTTCTCTCGCGGCCCTGGCTATAGGCACACATTTTTCAAACCAGTCACAGAAGAAGGATTAAAAATAATTTACAAAAACTAAAATCGAAAAACGCTGATGACGTTACAGGTTTTCCAAATTCTGAAACAACCAAAATAATGGGAATGATGAACTCTTTGGAAACACCGGTTTAAACACCGATCTTGCCATGATGCTAGATTGTGAAGATGAAAGTTAGGAGGTTACATCCGGGTCACTATAACCTGCAGACCCCATACAACTGATTGTTCAGATATGAGGTCTTTTATCATAACTCCTCCATTTATGCAGCAAGGAACATGAAATTTCGCACCATTTTCACTCATTATTAACAGAATACTTACATTGAAAATAACAAGGATCGGATGACTACAACATATATCTTCCATACATCTGATTGTTCAGATATGGGATTTTACTGTAAAACTCCTTTATTTGAACAGCTAAAACCGATAAATTTCGTAAGATATTTTATAAATAATAATACAAAGTCTACTGATAAAATAGTCAAAATCTATGCTGTATAAGCTTTATCTCCTATAGCACTGATTGTTAAGATACCAGTTTTTGCCATATATCTCCTTTATGTACGAAACTAAACCCAATAAATTGTGTTACCGGTTTACATACCGATCACATAGC
>NW_023472899.1:0-3946 GCF_013731165.1 Rhagoletis pomonella
TAGTGATATGTTCGATTTTTTGGAAGGTTGCTCTGGATATCCATTGGGTTTTAGTGAGGCAGAAAGCGAGATTTTGGCCGGAAAGGCAGGAAATGAACTTCTTGAATCTAAATCGGAAGCAGTTCAACCTACTCAGGATATGAAAGAACTTTCAACGCAACCACTTCGCGAGACCGCAGAAATGCCAGAAGCATTACAAATCAACTACAGTGCTGCAGATATAGGCCATGCTTTGGGAAGGAAATTCAAAGAAACTCCTGTTGCACTTATAGAGCCTCTACGCCAGTTCAAATGGAAATCCAAAAACAAAGAACAAACGCTCACATCGCCAGCAGTAGCAGCTATAAGGAAACCTAAAATAGAAATTATTGAGCAAATAATATTTTGCCCGAAGCATCTCCAAAAGCAGCCCAACTGTTGTGTGTACTTGGAAAATATGGAGCCATCGCTTAAAAGTCGAACCAAGGTGATATGGTTTTGAGGTCTAGCTAAGAAATCTGTAATATATTTAAATAATAATATTTTTTTTTGAGACATTCTAAAACTTTTACAAATGATTTTGAAGTTTTTTCATAATTTTTTAATTGAAGGATTTTCTCAGGTACCGAAAGTAAACGTTATATATTAGAGCTTTTAAAAAATACGAAAATCGCTATTTTTGGAAAATTTAATATTTATTTTGTAATTTTTAATTTTTCCGATCAAAAATCATCATGGTATTTGGATTTTTATTTTTTATGACCAATTAAAATTTTTTATGATTTAAAAAATTAATTTTGAAAATCGGGATATTGATATGACCGAAAAAAATAAAAACGGTTACGATTCCACTGTTCAAAATTCAAAAAAAAAATAAAAAATTGAACACCTTAATTTAAAAGATGCATCATTTATTGAATTATTTTCTATTTGCATGAAGCTGTGCATACGTCACTCAATTTTATATTCCTCGAACAATAAATGCAATTCAGGACCTTTAATTTGAGCCAAGGCCCTCTGAGAGCCAAGTTATAACAATTTAAAACCAAACTTCGAAACTGCTGTACTAGTTTTTACTCCGAAATTAGAAAAAAAGTTATCGTAATTGTGATGTAAAATGTCGGATGAAATTTCGAAGTTTAACTTAAAAATTGTAATAATTTAGCTCTGATAGGGCCTAGAGGCTTCTACCTAGGCTTAAATTAAAGGTCTTGAATAGCGCTGAAACTGACTTGTTGTCCGTTGGATTTTGTGGATAGGTGATGGTTTGTGGCGGTAGGATTATTAAGAATTTTCGTGAAACCGTATAAAAAAATCTGCCGAAAAAGGAACTAAAAACCCACCAAGGTGGTTTAAAATTTTAATGAAGAATTTTTTGCTAAAAAATTTAGTACTAATAACAATATGATTCAGTTCTAGGATAAGGGCAATATTTGGTAAAAATATTTTTTCGGCGAGACATCTTAATGCTGAAATATAGGTACTCCTTTGCACGTACGCATGTACATTAGGGTTGTCCTTACGAAATCAAATGAACGATTTTTTTCAGTCTCACCCGCTCAGTTGGTAATACCACGGTCACAGATATCACATATAAATTTTGGTCCCGATTGCAGTCGGTTAAGGCGTGTCGCAAAGGGGTCAAAGGCCGGACTCAAACAATTAAAAATAGGGTTTTTTTCATTTAATTCCCAAAATCGATACTACGAAAGTCGAGGCTATCACTTTTAATTTTGGTCCCGATTGGAGTCGATTAAGACGTCTACATAGGGTAGTCTGAACTTTGACCCCTGTGCGACGCGCTTTAACCGCCTCCAATGGAGACCAAAATTTATATGTGATATCTTCGACTATAGTAGCATCGACGTAGAGGTTGAGGCTTAGGAAATCTGATGCAAAAATTTGCTTCCTATATTTAAGGACCACCCTAATGTGCATGCATATATTATGTGCATGTCATGCTGGAAACTAAGTTTGAACAAGTAAAGTAGCTTCAAATTACGCGTGAAAACTACTGACTTTATTAGTTTATTATGTCTTTAAAAAATGATGTGCTTAGTTAAACATATGTATATACATACACGCATATTCATAGACAAGTGCACACATACATGCAAATATACACAATTTAGCTATCTTTTGAGAACTCTCATGGAAAAAGTTATATGCAGTTCCCCTCAATGGCGGATGCAAAATTATGGTTGGGGAGGGGCGAGATTGGGCTCAACTTGGCAAATAGGGTTAAACTAACAAGACGTCTAAAACTTTTCACCGATGAGTGACATCTCACAGCTCGAGCTATATGACCTGCAAGCATCCAACCGGAAATTTAAAAATAATATATTTTTGTAAACAAATATTAAGATCAAAAATTGCACATTGTTTTTATAAACGCAGCGGATGTATGTATAATAATAAATATTTCTTACTTACAACGCTTGTCGATTGAAGGTTGGAATTATTTTAACAAAGTACGGAGAACTTGGATTATACTAATTTAAAATGTAAGCTAAATTTTTTTCTTTCCTTTTTTCAAAACTAGTTCTATTATTTTTCAGAGTAAATTTTAATACCTAAATATATGCGTAAGAGGGCTACACCTGTCATTCTGGTACTACATAGTTACGGTTTTAACCGATCATGGGTTGAAGACCTTCTTTCTGAAGTCGCGTAGCTTCAATTGTTGCCACTTTGCAGAAAAGTTTGTAAATCAGTAAATTAGCAAGAACTTGATCTTGCACCAATCTTTCAGTTGGCAGCAAAAAAAATCCCCACCGCTACCTGATCTTAAAACATAACCTTTATTGTGATAATTTTTTTTACTTACGCTTTCAATGGCTACATTTGTTGATATCGTTATTACGTTCTTTGTAGAATCCAACTTAAAAAAAAAACTTATAGTCATAAAAAAGAAAACCTATTAAAATATTTATTTTTGTCCAAAATTTCAAATAAATAACAGTAGTTTTGTTTTCTTTTCGAGTTTGACGGGAAATATTTCTTTAAAGGGATTTATGTATTTTGCATCCTAGGCTATAGATTTCTGTCCGCCTATGCTTACCCTTACCTTACGGCAAAAAAATGGCATTACCTGCATTGTGTTATAACTGGCCCTTTAAGAAATTTGGACATTAGGATGTTGCTTTAATTTGGATCTTTTTTAGTGGAAATATGTACAATGGAATGGTTAAAAACTAGCTTACCGTCAATGAAAGCACAATGGAAGCATACACTTATTTGTGATAATGCACGCTGTAGTCGTGAAGAGGGAGGTAATAAAATCGCCTAATTCTTAGATCTCCTTGTTATAGTTTATAGACAAATAAACTACTCGCTTTACTGGGCAAAAAACACTTTTTTAATTTCTTCAAAGAATATGGTAGCTTCAATTTAAAAGAAAATATCAAAAGTCGCAGTTTACGTCAAATGGGAGCAATGCCGAATTAAAAGAAGAAGTGAAACTACCTTTAAATATTTGTTGGATGGTTTGTTCTCCATTGAGCCACAAATTTCTATAGACTAGCATTTTATCTGATATTTTTCAAATACAAAACACCATTACTGGTCAAACAAAGTAACTCGATTACTTCATTGCAAGGGAAGCGTTCAATAGAAACTCCCAAAAAAAAGCACAAACTGATTTATCTACGCTTTTGTTGATAAATTATTGTCTGCGCACGTCAGGAATGTGTGAAAGTATCAAAAAAAAAACTATGACAAATGAAAAGACTTCATTTATTTTTTTTCGTTTATTCCATACCACTTGCTCCGGATCAACTCCGGTTGTTAACAGACTCTAACTCAAATAAATAATCACCGGCAGGGTAATGTCAAATGTGATTTAATCTTGATTGAAGGGCAGAAATGGTGCACAATTGTCGTTGACAGCTGCTAAACTGAACAAAACAAAAAAGACGTATGTATATATATTATGTATAAAAAGTGTTTTGAAATATGATTCTTTTTT
>NW_023472900.1:0-3946 GCF_013731165.1 Rhagoletis pomonella
AGGTGGTTTTTACAAATGCAAAAGTTGTGTTATGAAGTTTAAAATTTCTGTTTTGTTTTAATGCAGCATTAAAGACAAATATATACGGACATTTTCGGGAAAGTTTCAGGTTTAGACAGCAAGTAGTTCTAAAGTCATAACAATATTATGGTGACACCCACAAGCGGGCGCTCGCCTCTAGATGACAAATATTTTTACATAGCACTTGTACAAGTAATTTTGGAAGTAATATTAAGTGAAATTTTGAAATTCATAACTTTATCAGTGTAATATAACTTATTAAAGCTCTACATACCTAAATATGTATGCATATACATATATACATAATTACAATATTCGCAATATTCTTAATTTTTCGATAATTTTTCGCGAAAATACTGTTCATATTTTAACAAAACCATATAATTGAAATTTTCAAACTTTTGCAAAACTTAGGTTAGGTTAGGTTAAACGGGCAGCTCTGAAAAAGAGTTCACTCGGAGGCCGCAGAGGCCCATTGTGATGCCCATGGGGATTACCCCCAAGCCTATCCCTACATGTCTTCGAACCATTTTGATTTTCTGGCGAATCCTAGCAGTCCTTCCAGAGGAGCTTTCCCCAAGATATCCAGATTCTCGAAGAAGTGGTCCCCAAGAAACTTTAGCCGTTTTCCTCGAAGTGCTGGACACTCGCAAAGGAAGTGCTGGACGGATTCTAACTCCTCCTCATCCCTGCAGCTTCTACAGAAATCATTATGCGGGGCTCCGAACCTGGCGGCCATGTGGCCAATGGTCCAGTGTCCCGTTAGTATTCCTGTGAGAAGCCTGACGTTTGACTTTGAAAGCCTTAATAGACTCCTTGTTCTTCGTTCATCGAGCCGTGGCCAGAGTGATCGCGATACCCTGCAGGTGTGAAGGTTTACCCACCTACTGTTGGTAGCTGCCCTGGTCAGTCTCTCGACTTCTGAAGACAGAAATCGCAGGGGGGGTTTCACGATTTGGGTCGCTTCCCCGAGCCCCATCTCAGATCCCTTCCTAGCACATTCGTCCGCTTCCTCATTTCCCGGGACACCACAATGTCCCGGTACCCAGTAGAGATTGATTATGTGTTGCTGTAGAGCTTGCAGGGATCTTCGGTATTCTTTAACGCATACCGAGTTAGTCGTTGCCGACCCTAAGGCTTTGATAGCCGCCTGACTGTCAACAACGAAGGCAAGTTTAGATGGAGCTAAGTCCATCATGCCCACCAACCTTGCCGCCATATAGATTGCATATATCTCAGCCTGAAAAACACTGCAGTGGTCTGGGAGTCTATACGACTCCCTTAGAGATAACTCCTGAGAGAAGACCCCAGATCCTGTTCCGATATCCATTTTGGAGCCGTCCGTGAAGATGGGTATTTCGTCATCGCTGAGAGCAATATTAAATTCCCAGTCACTTCTGTCAGGAAAATGGATATCGAAGTTTCGATTGAAGTCAATTTCCGTGACCTGATGGTCACAGTGGCTGTATTCCACCCCCACTCTCCCGAGGATTGTGGCGTGACCTTTGCAAGTTGTTCGCAGCCTGTTAGATGCTCTGAGTCGTAGAGCGCTTTTAGCTGCGATACTTTTACCATATAGGTCTATAGGTGGAATATCCAGCAGGGTCTCTAAAGATGCCTGGGGCGTTGAATAAATCGCCCCCGTTGTGTATAAGCATGCTTGTCGTTGCACCTTTTGCAAGTTGAGTAGATGGGATTTGGTGTCAACCGCCTGCCACCATACCAACGCGCCATAGGTGAGGATAGGTCTGACTACCGCCGTATAAATCCAATGTATTATCTGCGGTCGCAGACCCCAGTATTTTCCAATAGTAGATTTGCAGGAGTAGAGCGCAATGAGCGCCTTCTTTCTCCGCTCTTCGGTGTTCCTTTTCCAGGAAAGCTTAGAGTCGAGAATAACCCCCAAAAACTTTGCTTCTTTTGACAATTCGAGATTTGCTCCATTGAGGGACGGAAGTCGGAAAATGTCTATTTTATATCGCTTGGTGAAGAGAACAAGTTCGGTTTTAGTGGGATTGACCCCTAGGCCGTTTCGTTCTGCCCACCCTGACAGATCGCTAATTGCTGATTGTCGAATCTCGCTGACCGTGGAGAGGAATTTTCCCACGACCAGAATGACTAAATCATCCGCATAAGCAACGACCTTAGCGGCTTTTGATGTGCGAAGCAGGAATTCGTTTAGCACGAGGTTCCACAGTAGGGGGGATAGCACCCCCCCTTGAGGTGTGCCCCGTGTGGCTGTTTTCCTTACTTCTGATGTTCCCAAGGAGCCATTGATATTTCTGGTGCTCAACATATTGTCGATCCAGAGAGTGATCAATGGGTCCAGTCCTACAGCCACCATGGAGCAGTGTATGGATGCCAAATTAACATTGTTAAAGGCGCCCTCCACGTCCAGGAAGGCTGCCAGCGCATATTCCTTGTGATTCAGTGCTTGCTCTATACTCCCAACAACCTCGTGCAGGGCTGTTTCAACCGACCTACCTTTACGGTAGGCATGCTGAGCCTCGCTGAAGTTCCCAGGAGTAAGGCGTTGCGTGATCTGCAGACTCAGAAGCCTCTCCATTATTTTGAGAAGAAATGATGTGAGGCTGATGGGCCTAAAATCTTTTGCAGTGCTGTGGCCCGCTTTTCCTGCTTTGGGAATGAAGACCACTCTTACCTCCCTCCATGGCTTTGGGATATAGCCTAGGAGGAGACTCGCCCTATAGATTGTCGTTAACCAGGGGGTTACCGTGGCGCTTGTTCGTTGTAGCATGGCTGGAAAGATCCCATCCGGTCCCGGAGATTTGTAGGGTTGGAAGGATCTGATAGCCCAAGCTACTTTGTCTGCAGTGATGATTTCGTCCACTGGACTGCCTTGCCTGTGGGTACTAGGGTGTTCTGTCACAGGAGTTCCTGTGTCCCCCGCGTCACCGCAACCAGGGAAGTGGACGTCCATAAGGTGTTCCAGTGTTTCAAGGCTGCTTTCGGTGTGCCCTCCTCCTGGCTTTTCCAGAAAACCAGGAGGAGCCGGGTTTTTCGAGAGGCACCTTCTTTGTCGCGCGGCATCAGTAGTCGTTTCGAGGTCCTCGCAAAATTTGGACCACGAAACCTTCTTTGCCTTCTTTATCTCTTTCTTGAACGCATTGAAGTTGCGACGATATTCGTCCCAGTCCTCCGCGTTCTTGGTGAACTTCGCTTTATTGAAAGCTTTCCTAGCTGCTATCCTGAGCCGCCTTAGATCGGCCGTCCACCACCTTGGGTGTCGCTTGGAAGGTTTGCTCTCGGGACAGGTTGTTATGTAGCATTCGTTGAGAGACTTCGTTAGACAGAGGACCGTTCCCTCCAGTTGGTCCACTGAAATTGGCTCCACCGTGTACGGTGGACTCGCTCCAGACACCAACTGGCTGAATTTGTTCCAGTTTGTCCTACGAGGATTTCGATAAGGTTTTAGTGTCGGTCTGTTCAGGTTAATGGAGAATACGATGCGACAATGATCAGAAAAAGAGCATTTTGTCGAGACGTGCCAGCCGTCGACCCTAACATTGTTCGAGTTAGTTTCAAGAGTTATATCTATAACCTCCTCCCTTATTCTATTGTAGAAAGTGGGGTGATTACCCTTATTACAGATAGTAAGTTTTGTGGATAATAAGTAACTAAAGAGTGACTCACCTCTATCGTTGGTGTTCGAGCTGCTCCACGCCGTGTGGTGAGCGTTGGCGTCACAGCCAGCCACCATATTTATCCCTCGTTGCTCCGCCCAGGCGCTTAGTTTCCTGAAGGATATTGACGGGGGATCGGGTACATCGTATGGCATGTATAAAGATGCGAGGATGAGGTCGGGTGCTCCCCGCTGTTCCAACATTGCCACTGTCATATCCGAATCGCTAAATTGGGGAAGAAAGAGAATATTAGTGCTTTTCTTAATCAGAATACAGGTTCT
>NW_023472901.1:0-3945 GCF_013731165.1 Rhagoletis pomonella
TAAGTCAAACTTTCAAACTTTACACAGAACATAGAAAAATTCAACGAATTCTCGTCTAAATTTTGACCTGTTTAATCCGAATTTTTAGAAAAATTTTGAGTACGCAGATTGATCGGTTTTTTAATTCTAGTGGAACAAGATCAAGTTTTAAGCGGCTAAAAAATCGGGTGGATTTTTTATTGCTAACGGCTTTTTGCACTTTTTACCAAATAAAAGGGAATTTCTTGTAGAATAAAATGCGCATGACCGTGCAAACAAATAAAAAAAAATTAGCGCAATTTTTTACAAATTGCACTTGCTATATGCATAAAACCGCAATTCCCGTCGAAAATAACATAAAAGTTTAACTTAAAAACATTGCAAATATTAAACAAAAAACAGGATGCACTCACTTTGCCAGTGTACATACATATTTGTGTTTAAAATTAACTACCTATTTATGAAATAATTTTTGTGGCACGAACATATACATACATACTTGCCCTTTCTAAAAATGGGAATAAAAATTGGATTCGCATAAAATTTTAATTCCAATAACTAATTTTCAGTAACTTTTGGCAAATTTGAGCGATTATGTGAAATTATACATGCGTTTGTACCTACATATCCATTTACATATATTATTTTAAACAAAGCTAATAGTAAAATTTAAAATGGAATATGAATATGACAATTAAAAAAAAAAACAAAAAAAAAAAATTATTACTTGGTTCGTCCGGGATTTGAACCCAGACAAACGGCGAGACGCCAAAAAGGTGCGCCGCCTCTAGCATACGCGCCACCGTACATCATCCAAATTCCAATCTCTAAATCACTACATATATGAAATTCTTCATATATTCAAAAAGACAAACGAATAAATATGTATGCATTTATAAATGTAAATATGTGCATAAATATGTACGATTGTTCTGCTTTCGTCTTCCCCTCGCCGTCCGCCAACCACAAACAAATTATTAAATTTCTGCGAATTGCCACGACGCCACCAAAATTAACCCTTGGTTGACCAAATATTTAGGTTTTCGCATAAGTTTACATTTAATAAAGCCATACTCGTACATTTTATATGGAGAAGAATATTAATTAATTTAAAATTCTGCATGTAACCATGTTCTCGACGATACATGTAACTTTCATCAAGATTAACCATAAAAATTGTGCTTCATTAACAGTTGGAACCAGCTGAAACCAAAAAAACTATGTCCGCTAAAAAGTGTTAAAAACCAACTGGAATTGACATTTTTTACACGCATACATGCATACATTCATATACACATCTACAGTGGAGTAGCACTAGCTTGGACATTGCATTGCTTGTACTTTGATGTGTTTGAATCTTTTATGGTACTGAAGATTTGCTTACGGATGAAAAATATTAAAAATCGTCCGTGCATATATGTAAATATACTTTTATAAACGCTTTGAAGTATAGAAATTTTTAATATTAAAAAATAAATAAAATAATTTTTTTTGTATATATGTAAATGGTGTTCAAGGCACATTGACCCACCTGTACAAAAATCGTGGCGCGTCATGGACAAAAATTTTACAATTTCGGACCGAAAAATGTGAAAACGAGCTAAGTTGCCACGTTACATCTGTGAACTTCCGATAAAACCACATATGTTTGTGATTTTTAGAAGTTTTGATTTTATTAAAAAAAGTTAATGTATTTTCCTGCAGAAAACGTACACTTTTATTTAATGTTTATTAAAATGACACTTTAAAATACTAGTTAATGATTGAAATATTGGTATGGAACAGAGAAATAGAGTGTTTTGTCAAAAATTACCAAAAATTACCAAAAATTGCCAAGATTCGAGATAACTTATTTTACTGGTTATAGAGAAATAATTGCCACTTTTCACTTGGCTGGCCGAGATTTCTTCATTTTAAGATTTTAGAATTTTTGTGTCGGATTGACAAAGTTGCGCTTGATGGTGATGAATTTGCGGGGAGATGTGCTGCGGTTGTTTTTATGAATGAATTTACTTGGCCTTGAGAAATATGCGCATGCGTTTAGAAATGAAATAGTTATTGTTGTATTTGAATATGCGCGTAATTATGCATGTGTGTATGTATGCTGCCGTGAGTTGTACATATATTTACATATATGTACATTTGCATATATGTGCGTAGTACTTAGACAGCAATATGCACGTATGTATGGATGTACTTATATATGCATGCAAAAACGTTGTCAATTAATGGAGCATGTAGTACATATAGATACATATACATATGTATGCGTGGGAAATGCATTTTCATTTGACTCCAAAACTATTGGGGCATATTAGTAGACGAAATAAAGTCGACTCTTAAGTTAAAGTTTGTCAGCCCCAAATAAGAAGAAAGTTAGTATGTACTTACATATATGTAATATTATGTGCAGGTGCAAGAACGTTATCAATAAATGATTTTGGAGTATGTGTATGGGGTACATATGTACACATGTATGTAAGTACATATGTACATGCATACATTCAGATGCGATCAACTAATTAGCAACGAAATTCAATATGATATTGTTGCAAATTATGTTTATTTATTTTTAATGATTTTCATTTAAAATATAATTCAATCTGTAACAAAAACCACAATAATAAAAGTTTAAAAGTTAGCACAAATTGCAAAAAAACGAATTGAACTTCAAGAAATGGTCACAAAAATTTTTAATTAGAATATTTAAAAAAAATTCGGGTATGCAGTATTTTAGTCCATTCAATTATAGTATAAGAAAGTGCAAGTTTCAAGTTGTTAAAAATTACCGTTGATTTTTTAGGTTTTTTTTTGTTGGGGTACTGCTGTTTTTTCCCATACAAAAAAAAAATTTTGTTCATGTGTTATATGGAAGAAAATGCGAACAACCCTCCACAAAAAAATTCTAAAAAATGAACGGTAATTTTTAACGACTAGAAGCTTGGACTTTCATATACTATAATTGAATGGACTACAGTACTGCATACCCGAAAATTTTCTAAATATTCTAACTAAAAATTTTAAAATTTTTATAACAATTTTTTGAAGTTTGATTAATTATTTTGCAAATTGTGCAAGCTTTTAAACTTTTATTATTGTGGTTTCTGTTATAGATTGAATTATGTTTTAAAGGAAATTATTAAAAATAAATAAATAAACATAGTTTGCAAACAATATCATTTTGAATTTCGTTGCTAATTAGTTGATCGCATCTGTATGTACTACAAGTATCCATATGCGCATGCCTGGGAAATTGATTTGCATTTGACTCCAGAACTATTATTTACAAATAATATCTACGAGTATTGCAGTAAAAGTCAAAAACAACTTTGAAGTTAACAAGTGCATTGCTTTGTAAATTTTTTTGTTAATGCGTCCATCTTTAAAGTGAGTTTGTGAAAAAACTAAGGCAGTTAGAAAACTGGGATTTGTTGCATTGAAAATAGTGTAGCAACTACAATAAGAATCGTTAAAAAAAAAATGATTTTTGCGACCCAAATGCCGACGGCAAATCACCAATGAGTTTGCATATTTGCATAGCTTTCACCTATTTATTAGATAACAAATCTACGTTTTGAAGTTAAAGCATTCCCTGGCCAATATCTTCGAAAATTACTTTTGAAGTTAACAAACACATTGCTTTATACATTTTTTTGTTAATGCGTCCATCTTTAAAGTGAGTATGTGAAAAAACCAATTTTATCATTTTTTTAACTAACATGCATTTTTACTATTTACATAATATAATACTCGTACAAGAAGCGAACTTGAACAGATGCTTTTTAAGTTTTTAGCAACATTAACTACTTAATAAATTATATTTAACAAATGGTCATGCAGAAATGCAAGTCAGCAATTTTAACTAATATAAAAGTACATTTAATATAATTTAACTATATTAATTTATTTAATTTTATTAAAAAAATATACATGAATACGTTTCTGCATTCACATGCAACCTAGCAA
>NW_023472902.1:0-3945 GCF_013731165.1 Rhagoletis pomonella
ATTTTCTTGCCAAGATATTTTGGCGAAACACTAAGATTTACGTGAGAAGGACTGATTTGAAAAGACCTCTAAAAATTTATTCCAAAAAATCACCGCAAATAATAGAAGAGTTTAAAATTGAGATTATTGAAGGAATTTTCAAATCGGGCCAGCTCATGTAAATCGATTTATTTTGGCGAAAATTTAAAAATGTAATAATTTTTATAATTCGCGTGGAAAACCCGTACCGATTTTTTATATACAGAGTGATATACCCTAATGTACATAAATCATGTGTCAAATGTGTCCTCTAAAATGTAAATATGTATGTATATGTGTACATATTTTGCATTTATTATATTTAACAAATTTAGTAATTGAGTAAACAGTTTTGCAAACAATAACACTGTTAAACTTGCACTGTCATCGTTCGCATTGCATCGCGTCGCATTGTCGTCATTATCGTCGTCAACACTGCGGGCGCTGCAGCTATCGTGACGAACAAACACACACACACTCGAATCGAGGTTTGCATGCACTGCACTCACTGCACTGGACTGGCGACGTCACCGCTAGCACTCCAACAACACCAACGTCATCAGCAATGCAATTCGCATCCGCTACAAGTGCTACGTATAAATACCCTGCAGGAAATGTATCTAACTACACATAAGCTAACTTTAAGTTGATTAGGAAGGAGCTAAAAGTCACTATTATCGGTATATTTTCTTTGACGAAATATTTCTATGGCGAGGGTCGCGAAATTGTCAAGGGTGGTTACCTCTGCATTAGATGTAACTAACTTGTAACTAACTACTTTTGGACTTAAAAATATCATTAGGAGAAACACATTTTTTTTAATAATTTTTTTTAATGTTTTTATTTATTTTATTACATTTCATATTTGTTTACATACTCTGCCGAAGGTGGTCCCATGATACAAAAAAGAAGGTAGTTTCAATAAACAACCTTTTGATTAAAAAGCAGATTTTTGACAATTGCTCAATTGTGAAAAATTCGAAGCGGCATTACCCTATTGTAAGGTTTGTGGGGTGGGACATTTTATATCCTAAATTTGGGATTATAAAGAAAATAGTTGTATTAATATATACCCTTTAAAAATAATCAATATCTTATCTTGGAAACGTTTAAAGATTACATTAAATTCGATAACAACTTGCCAAATCATTATTTTAATATTAATACAATTTTAGTGAACATATTTTCAAATTATGTTAGTGTCCTCATGTCATCTCATTATTTCACAATGTAGTTTTCTATATCGGATACGCGATTCTGATGTAATTCTGAAATTACACATTTACACAAATTACTGAAATTACACATTTCGATGTGTTATTTAATACATATTGTCTTTGTCCATTTAACAGCAATGTAATGTACTTTGGTACCCATGGGCCGTAAAATTTTTCTAGCAACACATATTGTTTTCACATGAAATTTTGACAAACCCAAAATTGAAGGATAAAATAAATAGATAAAAACAAATTTTCAATAAAACTGATTTGTGTAGTCCAGGGGCGTCTTTAGTAAATGTTTTGGAGGCTGTTTTAATATATCCTATCTTATTATATATCTCTTAGCTTTTCTACATTCTGAGAAGTTAAGAGAATGAAGTCGAATATTCTTTTTTTCGGACAAAAGTTTTCCAAGAATGGTTATAGGCTAAAAAAAAACCGATATCTAAAGGGCGTGTGGAACCTCCCTTCAAATCGAATTTTTCATAGTGTATATCTCTGGAAGTATTTGTGGTAGAGTCCTGGAACTTTGTATGGATATATGTATATGAAGTCAATCTCAAGCTCATGGAAAATGCGGCGTGCCACCGTAGAACTAGGAATAGAGGTAAATGAAATCAATCCCAAACCTATGAAAAATGGGGGTATATGAAAACAATCTCGTAGCAGTTGAAAAGAGCTAGCGGTATAAGCCAAATAAACTAAAATTCAGGTGACGCATAGATACCTCTGGAAGCATTTACCTAGAATACTGAGATAAGGTATTTTTCCAACGAAAATATGTACAGAAAAACGGGAGCCACACCTTCTGGAAAGTAACATGATCACAGGGTGTATTCCGAAAACCATTTTAGCTAAACCTTCAGGGATTACATTCTTGCCAAGACCCACAGGCATAAAAAGAAATTGCGTCGCAAGTTTTATGATCGGCTTGGGTAAGGTTTAACCACTTAACCCCCCTTTGTTTTCGTCGCTACTGAATTCTATAAACTGTCAGCTTTCACACAATTTAAAATGTACATGTGTATTTAAAAATGTCATGAAAATTGTGTTGCTAGCTTCATGTTGCAAAAATGTATCAACGAAATGTTGTGGAATTTAACACTTATTTCTTGTTTATTTCTTATTATGCTATGCTTAAGAACAAAATATTTTTTAAATCGACAAAACATTAATAAGAAAATTTGAAGGATTTTAGATATTGGGTATGGTAGCACGAAATGTCACAATCTGCTTAATTGTCAGGTTGTTAATATGGCGACGAAAAAGTGACAATGGAACTACCTTGTTTTTTGTATCATGGGTGGTCCCATATTTGAACTTCAAAATGAAAATATAAAATTTCGATCTTTCTTTTATTTGTCCTCAATTCGAAAAAAATATTTGCGAAGTGCAGGATATTTAAATAGAAACGCGTTTAAAGAAAACAATCTCTTGCATTACTCCTGCATTGCTTGTCAACTAGTTTCACGTTAGCTTTTTGTAGCTAACTACAAGTTATACATATATTTTATAGAAATCCCGCAAAAAATCTAACTACAAGTGGGATATTTTTTATCAATTGATCATTTTTTTCTGCAGGGTAAGTACACACTATGTATGTATATGTGTATGTGCGTTTTGAAAATACTTGCGCGCACTGCTTCAGTGCATTTCGTTGCGGTTCTTTTTGCGGTGCTGTTGGATAAAATTCTCAGACCTTGTTTGGTTGTTGTGATGTGCTGTGCTGTGCTGTGTACGACGCCTATCATCGGCTGCACTAAATGCTTTTATTATTGTTTGCTGCAGTTGTTGTTGTTGTTGTAATTGGCTGTCTGGTTGCCGTGGAAAAATTAAACGAAAAAAAATGTAAAATTTTTCTATATAAAAATATATATAAATATATATGTACCTACATTCATATGTATGGAGGTAATTATGCACTGCATGATAGGGATAATTAGAGTGTTGCATCAGCCTGGCCAAGTACAAACACATCTTTGATATTTGTTAGTATGTATAGCCGATAAAAAATATATATGTCTTAATATATTTTAATAACTATTGTTTTTTTTTACAATTTAGGGGGTTCCTAGCGAACAGGTAAAATTCCGGGCTACCGACGGAATATTTATTTAAATTAAACTTTTAATACGGTTTCCGCACTATAAACTAACATTTATGAATTTCACCTAGTTATATACATATGTATGAATAATTTAAATCACTGCATCTGAATCCTTGGAATTAAAGAGAAATTTCGGGTTGCTCATACGCCATGTAACACCCAAAACACTGATTTGATTTCAAATCTGCTTTTAATTAAGAAATCTTTTTGATTTGTATTTTGATTCTTCGACCAAATAAAAAGTAAAATTTATTTTTTCATTTGCTAGGTGTGACAAATAAACAATGAAATTTGTTTGTGATTTGTTGGCATGTTTTTAGAATTGTTTTGAGTATGCAGTTTTGTATCTCATTAAATCTTTTTGTAATAAAGTGTAAGTTTTAACCGATTGCAAAACCGGCGTTAATTTTATTTTGATTTTCTTTGAAAACGGTTTTGCTCATTTTCTTCCATAAGAAAAAAGTCGGAAAAATCCGTCAGCTTAACGTCTAACAAGAAGCCTATTTTAAGCTAGAATTCAGCGTCAGTCAGTCTTCTACATAGATTATAATGGAGAGATCCTAAATCTCTTTTAAGGGATTAAGCCAAAAATGTCTATAT
>NW_023472903.1:0-1881 GCF_013731165.1 Rhagoletis pomonella
ATTTACATATAAATTTCATATGATTGGCGACAATTTTGTCACCGACAATTTTAAACCCCGACAATGACAATTTGTCACTTTTTTCAATGGAATTTCTCATGCAATTTATGAGGTGGTGACAATTATTTTCATGAAACAAAACACCCCCAAACTGTCGAATTTTTACTGACAACATGGAAATTGCCTGTCGTTACAAAATTATCACTGCCGCTTTATGAAATAGGCCCCAGGCTAGGGGGTGATAATTTTGTAACGACAGGCACTTACCGTATTGTCAGGGACAATTCGATAGCTTGGTGGGTGTTTTGTTTCATAAAAACAATTGTCACCACCGAATTAATTCCATAGGAAAATTCATTGAAAATTAATGAAATTTGTATATAATCCATATGCAATATATTTAGGCGCGACTGCTAACACCGGGCGCCTAAATTCGTGCTATGTACTGCTGCATGTGCAAAAATTTCCTTTATAAAATTTATGAAATTTTTTCTTAAGTTTCAATTAGATGGCACTTCAAAGTATGCTCGGCCTAGTCTGATGCATCCTCCGGACACTGCTTCCGGAGTCTTCTGCGGACTCTGCATGGCTTACAACCATGCGGAGGTGGTAATAGTTGATTACCATTGGCCACAGTGCCTACCCACTACTTTTTGGTCCAATAAATATTTTTTTTATATACATACATGCAAACATACTGGCGTCCCCTCTCACTGAGTTATTCACAATAATTGCAAATTCATTATATTTAGTTAAATTAATTAGGGGATTCCCTTAAGCTCGAAAGTGGCTCGAAAACCACGAAACCTCGAAACTTTTCCAGCCTCGAAAAACAACTGTCAAAAATTGTATGAGTGGCGATTTTCGCGTGCCTCGAAAACTTTCGAGGCAAATTAGTCGCGAAAAAAGCCTCGAAAAGTCGTTCGTAAGTTTCAGTGTTGCCTTTATAATTGTTGACTGCGTTTTGATCAATAAATTCATACAATTTACATTTTTCACTTTTTCGTGGCATTTTCAATGCTGATTTTATATGTATTTATTTCAGCTGATGCGATGTATTATACAAAAAACTCTGAATGAGCTGTCAAACTTCGGAATTTCTCCATTGTTTACGAGGCTGAAAAAAGGTGCATTCCCAAAAACAGCCTCGAAAACTTTCGAGGTTTTCGAGTTTTCTGCTCTTCGCGTTTAAGGGAATCCCCTAAATATAACTAGTGTTCGCCCAGCGGTTGAAATTCAACCGCTAAAATTAAGGATAGTTTATGTAAGTTGAGTTGAGCTGAAATAAAATTTGTTGGAATGGGTTAAGTGGAGGGGAGTTTAGCTTAGTACTTAGCATAACATAACATAGAATAGCATTAAATTCAATAACATAACATATGTAGCACACATCACAATATAACATCGCACATTCTTCAGTTGTATTTCCTTTTTATCCCTATCACTTTCTTCCTCTCTATCTTTGTCTCTATCGCTTTTAATGTTTATGTTTATGTTTATGTTTATCTACACCTTCATATTCATGTTCATGTTCATGTTCAAGTTCATGTTCCTGTTCATTTTCATGTTCATGTTCATTTTCATGTTCATGTTCATGTTCATGTTCATGTTCATGTTCATATTCATCTTCATCTTCATCTCCATCTTCATCTTCATCTTCATCTTCATCTTCATCTTCATCTTTATTTTCATCTTCATCTTCATCTTCATCTTCCTCTTCATCTTCATCTTCATCTTCATCTTCATCTTCATCTTCATCTTCATCTTCATCTTCATCTTTATCTTTATCTTTATCTTCATCTTCATCTTCATCTTCATCTTCATCTTCATCTTCATCTTCATTTTCATCTTCATCTTCATCTTCATCTTCATCTTCATCTT
>NW_023472903.1:1981-3945 GCF_013731165.1 Rhagoletis pomonella
ATCTTCATCTTCATCTTCATCTTCATATTCACCTTCGTCTTCATATTTATCTTTTCCTTTATCCTGATCTATATCTTCATTCTTTTCTCCATTTACGTATTTACCCCCACCATTGTTATTAGGTTAGGTAGTTAAATTTTCCTTCCTCTTTTTCTTTACATTGTTTCTTTAGTGATATCATGTCATGTGTTGAAATTGGGTGTGATGAGTTGCAGTGCGGTGGAATTGGGTGTGGGAGTTACGGTGTTATGAATTCAGGTGTGGTGGTCTTAAGAGGTGTGGTGAGTTGAGGTGTGGTGAATTAAGATGTGGTGAGTTAAGGTGTGGTGAGAAAGTTGAGGTGTGGTGAATTAAGGTGTGGTGAGTTAAGATGTGGTGAGAAAGTTGGGGTGTGGTGAGTTAAGGTGTGGTGAATTAAAGTGTGGTGGATTTAGGTGTGGTGAATTAAGGTGTGGTGAATTTAGGTGTGGGGAGTGAAGTAGTGGTGGATTTAGGTGTGGGGAGTTAAGGTGTGGTGAATTAATGTGTAGCGAACTCAGGTGGAGTAAGTTTTTAAGCGGAGGTGAGATGAGTTGAGGTGAGTTAAGTTAAGTTAAGGGGTTAAGTTAAGATAAGTTATCTTTATCCTTATCTTCATATTCATCTTCATCTTCTTCCTCGTCTTGGTCTTCATCTTCTTCTTCATCTTTATCGTTTCCTTTATCCTGATCTAAATATGTCCATTCTTTTCTTCATTTACATATTCACCCCCACCATTGTTATTAGGTTAGGTATTTAAATGTTCCTTCCTCTTTGTCTTTATATTTAGGTTTCTTTACTTTTATTTTAATTTCTGTATTTATCCCTTTCTTCTTCTCCATACTCAAAATTATCTCATCCTTGTATAGCCTCATACATGTACATACATACATACATCTTATTCCTAAACTGATGCTTAGCACGTTTCTTTAATTCACTATCAATATTAAAGCATACATTTAGGAGGCATTTCCGCCCCAAGCATGTACATGTATGGCATTGGTATTGGTGTGACTTTTGAATTGATTTTTTCGCTCTATTTTAAACTAATTTGAAATTTTAAAAATTGCCTGCACATCAGCATCAAAATACCTTTCTAATGATATATAATTGTTTATACCTTAGAAGTACAGTTTAGCCGTAAAAGGGGTGTAAAGGAAACATGATTGCCTATTTATATAATTGATTAGTTAAATTCATTATATTAGTTAAAATTAAAAAATGTTTAAATAAACAATTGGGCATTATTCTCTGAAGTCTTCTGAAGAGAAGCAGAGCTTTCAGATTGAAAAATTTTGATTTCCATAGATTCTATGCCATTTCTACGAAAAGTCTTTTTTTCCCCATACAAAATACATGGGAAACTTTGAGCGCTTTGAGCGACCTCTAAATATATTTTGATTTTAAAATAAAAAAACAGGGGTATACTTTTTTCGGTATAGAACAATCCTAGGGGGTGAGAGCATTGAATTTCCGACTTTACTTTTTTTTGGACCACCCTAATGTACACACATATGTACATCCAAGTGTATGCGCAGTACATTTACTTTACCTGTATTCGCGTTTGACGCAGATATTTAACAGTCATTACACCATTTTGAAAAGCGGCCTGTTTTTCGAGGGAATGAGGCATTTAGTAAGTATTCCCCGCTATTTCAATGCAGATTACACTGTGCGACAATTTTACGGTAATTTAGGGGCCAATTTCATAAAAGTGACTGGTGTGACAATTGTCAATTTTTCTATAAAATTTCAATGCCAGAATTGTCGGCGACATTTTTTCTGTTTCATATACGCTTGTATGCAACTGCGAAAATTTTTAGAAAACGACAGTGATATTATGAAATATTGTCGACAATTGTGGTGACAATAGTCAATCTGACAAAATTGTCGCGACAGTAGCGACAAAACCAAATAGCTCCGTCGTAAAGCTTTCACAGGAGAGT
>NW_023472904.1:0-3944 GCF_013731165.1 Rhagoletis pomonella
TTTTTTTTTTTTTTTTATGTATGTTACCGCATAACTTTGGACCGCGTCAACCGATTTCGATAATTCTTTTTGCATCGGAAAGGTAGTGTCTCAGAGGTGGTCCCGTACTAATCTGGTTGAGATCCGATCAGTGGATCATCAGATAATTATATATATTTTTTTTTTTATATGGGAGTTGAAGTCGGTTTTTTTTTGCTAAAAATTACTTGTTTTTACAAGCTTTTATTTAACTTGTAACACTTGTATGTATGTATGTATGTCCTGGAAATTTGCAATCAATATTTAACCAACTTCCCGATGAGCTACAGACTTGAAACTTTAAACTTAGCTCAGAACTCGAGGACAGTGCAATATAAAAGATGACTTAGTCCGCTGGTGGCGCAGGAGTCGAGATATTTGTAAAACCCGCATTAATAGTTTGCTGTGGTTCATATTTAGAACATATATTACTTGTATGAAAAGTATGAAATAGAATAGATAGAAACTTATATACTCATATGTGGGCGGTATCACGCCTATTTTCCAAAATTCCAAATAATGTTACTTATTTTCAAGGGATTGTTGTTAATATCAATTTTGAGTACATTAGCGTCCTTAAATTTCGAAATCTACAAATTTCAAGCATTTTTGAAATTTACCGTTATATGAAAAGTGGCCGTAATTTAGACCGATTTCAATAATTTTCAACGTTTTGCTTTTACGTGGCAAGCACAATAACCATACCGAGTTTGGTACAAATTGATAAAACGGTTACCGAGATACATATATAATCATAAGTGGTCGGTGCCACACCCATTTTCCAAAATTGTATCATAAACGTATTCCTTAAAGAATCATCCTCCTTAAAGAATCATTGCAAGCATCAATTTTGAATAAATTAGCTTTAGTATTTACTGATTTATCGAAAATTTCATATTTCTTCAAATTATATGGGATGTGGGCGCGACCGATTTTAAAAATTTTCAGCCATTTGGTATGTTGTACCAAGTCCAACAACTGTGCCAAGTTTGGGAGAAATTGCTGGAGCGGTTACCAAGATATACACATGCAATTATATGTGGGCGTGGATAGGCCCATTTTCCAAAAATTTATAATATTCCTGTTTTTCGTCTAAAATAAATATCAATTTTGAGTGAATAATCTTCAGTAGTTACAAGAATATACCAGTTTTCGTATTTCTGAAAACTACCATTACATGGGAGGTAGGCGTGGTTATTGACCGTACCAAGTTTCGTTAATATATCTAAATTTTTTACTCGAGTTATCGTGTGCACAGACGGACGGACGGACGGACGGACATACAGTCACCGCTTAATCGATTTCTCTTTTCATTATGATCATCTATGTACATATTTGTCTATATCTATCTCGATTCGTTTTGCCTGTTACAAACAACCGTAATGTGAACAAAGTTTATATATCCTTGTGCACAAGTGCGCTCGGGTATAATAATAAGTTGAATACAAATTAAATTAAGTTATGTTACTTCCGAAAACAAGGATATTGATTTCAGTGATTTTTGGACACACAAGGAAGCAAAAAAGTAAATTACTATTAAACAGCCTAAATATTGTTGTGTATTGTTCACTTCAATTGCCGCACAAGAAAAGATTAAATATTCACGAAATTTTGAAATTTTCATTGACACATGATTGCCAATCGAGCCATCACACGATTGCCGCAACCGGGTTGTATTTGATTGGGCACAGTAAGCACAATATCGGCCAAATTGAGGCATGAGTCAATTTATTGTGAAATCACACAATTGGGGCATAAAATGAGGTGTATTGCGGCAATCGTGGGATCTCAGCTTAAGAATTATCCATCACTGACCGAAAATCTATTATTAAATAAAAAGTTACGCACTGGTTACGCGTTTTCTCAAGACCATTTTTCAGAAATGTTAAGAGCACGTTGCCCTTACACTTAGTCTTCTTCTTCTGAAGAAGTAAAGAAGATTATTTTAAACGACCACTCAACGACTATTACAAGAAAATTCACGATTTTTATAAAATACGCAAAATTTAGTTACAGTTGTGAACAGCCTTTTTTCTCGCACTTGGTAACTGGCACATTTGTTTACTACCTGTATTTTTATTCCCCATAACCTACAAATGAGTTTGCACTAGAAATTACCCAATTTTCTTGATTTTAGCAGTAAATTAGTCATTTCAAGTGGTGGGTGTTTAAGAAACACCCGAAAATGATTTACAAAAAAATTTACTGGACGATAGTTTTGTGTTTTATTTCTGTATTAGGTTTTTTTTACATACACTGACACTTTATGGCATAGCATTAATTTAAGTTTCGATAACGTTTGGAACGTTTCTGTTTCCTTTGGCGCACTGCTAGAAAAAAAAATAAATAGTTTTAGATTCGGTAACAAAACCAACATAAAAATAAATTTTCCATAAAGTCACAAATAACTATTTTTAAGGTAATTACAAATATACTTAAGTGAAACATTTCTTTGATGTGATAACGTTTACATAATTAAATGCATTTTTTGTTCAACTTTTTCAACAGAGGGCCGTGCGATTTCGACTACACTTTGTTTAAAAACAAAACTTTTGCCTTTCAAAATTCCACTGGCTGATTTGGTGCACAAAGAGTTCCTACACATAATCGCATTGCTGTTAATTGCATTGGACGTTCTTTCACACTCTGCAGTTCAACCAGTTCCAAAATCAACGGAAATTCAGGCAAATCATCTCCACAAACAATTATTCTTAGTTTTATTCAAAGCGTATCCAAATCAGTTTCAGTAATTTCGTGTTGATCAGAGATACATATAAATAGGGCAGGTCTCTCCTATAGTCGTTCACTAGTTGAGATTTAATAGAGGTAGAACAGAGTGCCTCAACGGCAATTTTTTTGTCAAGGGGATTTTTTGTCTAGAGATTTCGCACTATATTTAAATGGTTGTAAAAAAAAATAAAAATATATGGAAAGCCTGATGCATATATTTTAAAATATACGACAACCTTAATTTATTTAAATTAATAACAATTAAAATTATAATTAACTATATACTAACGATTGAATGCCAGTTTAAAGAAAATTCCATGATTCGTACAGATAACTTAACCATTTCCAATTGAAGCTGCGTTGCCGTTTTCAATTTGTTTAATTACCAAGAAAAAAATCCAAGTTACCCACATATCCTCACACAAATTTTAAAATTCCCCACAAAAGAAATAAATATTTTTAAGTTTAGTTTCTTTCACAAAGCGTTATATTATCCTTTAAAATATATAATATATTTCAGTTATTACAATTCTCTGCATCTTTATCGCACTTATTAAGATACAAAATCTAAGAAACATGTTATTGTATTCATCAGAATCTTTGAATTCGACGACTATTTGGGTGGCACTTGAATAATTATCGCTAAAATAAAAATGGAGGAGTGACTGGCGTGCTTTGTTGAACTCGGCAAAATCGCTCAGGCAAATACAACAAGCTGCGTGTATTTTGTTGTTGATTTTGTTCTCTAAAATGTCAAAAAAGGTAAACAAAATCTATTATTTCACAGTTGTTGCATTACTTGTAATGCAATGGATAAGCGAAAATTGTCTTGAGGGGACTTGTATTGCGTTACTCCATTGAAACAAAAATAAGTACTTTCCAAAAAGTTTAAAGTTTTTGCTGGGAAGTGTTTAGTGGTTAATATGTATACGTTGCCATCTCCGTACAGCTCATACGGTGTTCACATCAGGCGATTTTCCAGGAAATTTTAGAGTCGATTAGTTGAGTCAAAAGTTGTCTCCCATGTCATCTAATTTATATCTAGAATAGCCCGGTAATTCCGAAAATCGAGTTAGTTTTTAACCGACTTCCAAAACAGGAGGAGGTTATCAGTTCGTCGGAATATTTTTTTTTTTTTTTTTTTTATGTATGTTACCGCATAACTTTGGACCGCGTCAACCGATTTCGATAATTCT
>NW_023472905.1:0-3944 GCF_013731165.1 Rhagoletis pomonella
TGGTGGTACCAATAGCTCGCAGGACATCCTCGATAGCCTGATAAAACCATAATGGTAAATCGTGACCATTTTCCTCTGGTCTCTGCGTGTGTGATAACGAGGTCATTTGGTGAGATCGTATACGCTCAACAGCTCCTGTACGTCGCATTATCATGAGTAACATCGATTCAAGGGCTACATCTCGTTTTAAAAATAAAATAAATAAATAAAAGTATGTATAGAAAATTGTATCATGGTCGGAGAGCAACAGTATCCACAACTGAGTTGCAAGCTTAATTTCAAAGGCTGCATCTGAATCGACTTGAAACAATTGAAAAATTATTATATGATGTTATAATGCAAGCAAAGGGTTGACACTGTTTATCTTCCATTGCTAAAGGTTACCCGTTCACGTACAGGATCTTCAATTAGACAGAATAGCATCATCGTCGAATTTTCTAATTTTATTAGAGACGTGGGTGGATAATGAGAGAGCTTTAGACATTCTTAATATTAAAATAAATCTGTATCTGTTTGTACTGCGACCTTTTTGATTTTAATCAAATAACATGAAATAATGTATGTTCATGTGTTTAATTCCATCAACACCTTGACCTCAAGCCGGCATTAAAAAGGATTATTTGATCATTCCTAATATTGATAAAGTAATTAAATTTAAAAGCCCAATGACGAGAGCAGGCGGAGCTGTAATAAACCATACACACATGATGGAGCTCGTACAGTTCTCCACAAATAGAGCTCAATGCACAAAAAACTGGAATCAATGTATTTTCTTAATTGCTTGTGAAAGCAGGTTGGACCATGAGCGAACAGTTATATCTGTGGTAATTTATAATTCTCCCAATCAGCCAGGAAATAAAATTATTCAATTAATCCACGAGAGTTTAATAAAACACACACCAGAAGACTACAATAAAATTTCGATGATTTTATGAGGGTTTTACTTCTAACGGGTGTGCACAGCACACATGTTTTTTTTTTATTGATTTTATATAAAAGTCTAACTCATAATTTAATAAACACAACATACCCAGCCAACACAGTTTCAAACGTTTGAGAAAAACGTATTTCTCAATTTGATATCAAATGTTTTTTCTCAAATGATTCTCAAATTGAAAACGAGGTTTAAATTTTACATTTGAAATTCATTTGAGGTTAATTTGACGAAAGATGTCAAGTATCAAACGATTTAAAAATGCGCAGTTAAATCAAAAATTGTAAGAATAAAACAAAGATCAATTGAACAAAAAAAACAATGAATAGAAAAAAATTTTCAAAGAGAAAACAAACAAATAGTGGATTTGATGTTTGCGCGGATTGAAGAAGCTGCAGCCCTTCAAGGCGAATTTATTATAAATTACTTTATCTTAATTATTTCCTTTGTTATGGACATACATATCGCTCACCGTCTTCAAAAGAGTCACAACTCAAAATAATACGTTCGTCAGAAAATCCGAAAAACTATTTCGTAGCACATGCTAATCATATGGCCAAGGGCGACTTAACCTTAGGTTTTTTTACCGAATTATAACAAAACTTTGCTCTAGCTTTTGCTGAAAGGTAAATAAAAGCTCTGCGTACATTTTAAGCGCTTAGTCTCAAAAATGCCAAACTTTGAGTTGTGACTCTTTTGAAGACGGTGTGCGATATGTCCAGCGCGAAGAAAAAATAAATATGAAATATACATTATACATACATAAATTTTATTTCCACATGTGAAGTAGAATTGATAAATAACCTTTGAAATTGATTTGAGAGTTAACCATATTCTCAACTGGAGATCAAACTCCACTTTTTATTGAGAAAGCTGTAATTTTCAAATCAATATCAAATCATTTTCAACCGTTTGACATTTGAGAAAGGTTTTGATTTCAAATCATTCTCAAATGTATATCAAACCTAATTGTTTTCTGGGTATGTAGACGAATCGGAATTTAAAACTTTGTACAAACATTAAAAAAAAATCAGCAGGTTATCGCAACAAAAAGCTTTGAATTCAGAATTTTTAGTGAGATTCCAAGTTTTCGATTTTATGCATTTGTTCCCATATAAAGTGTATTCGGCAATTTTTTAAATGGAAGAAAATGTATGACACCGTCAACAAACAAAAATTAAAAATCATCGGGATATTGCAGACACTTGCACTTTTTTTTAATGGACTATACAACTGCAAACTTAAAATCTTTCTAAAAATTCTCAATTAAAAGCTTGTTGCGAAAACTTACTTTTCGTACTGCGTATTCACAATAGAATTCACCGGTTTGTAAATATTTCTCACGGCCCTTTTTTAAACCCAAGCGTACTTGTGCACAAGGGTATATTAATTTTGTTCACATAACGGTTGTTTGTAATAGCCAAAACGAATCGAGATAGATATAGACAAATGTATACATAAATGTTCAGAATGAATAGAGAAGTCGATTAAGCCATGTCTGTCTGTCCGTCCGTCTGTCCGTCCGTCCGTGTACACGATAACTCGAGCAAAAATTGAGATATCTCAACGAAATTTGGTATGTAGGTTTCCATTAACCCAAGATAGGTTGGTATTGAAAATGGGCGACATTGGACTGTAACCACGCTCTCCTCCCATATAACGGTAATTTCCAGAAATACGAAAACTGCGATATTTTAGTAACTATTGAAGATAATTTACTCAAAATTGATATTTACAATAATTTTCAGACGAAAAATAAGAACATTATAAATTTTTGGATGTGTATATCTTGGTAACCGCTGCACCATGGTTACATGGGTATATCTTGGTAACCGCTGCACCAATTTCTTCCAAACTCGGCACAGTTGTTGGCCTTGGTATATCATACGAAATGGCCGAAAATTTTTTAAATCGGACAACAACCACGCCTACAAAATCTTTTATAAATCAGTAAATATTAAAGCTAATTTATTAAAAATGGATGCTTGCAACAATTTTTTACCAAGAAATACGCTTGGGGAAAATTTTGCAAAATGGGCGTGGCACCGCCCACTTATGATCACATATATATATGTATATCGGTAACCGTTCTACCAATTTGTACCAAACTCGGTATTTTTATTGTGCATGCCACATAAAAGCAAAACGTTGAAAATTATTGAAATCGGACTAAAATTACGGCCGGTTTTCATATAACGGCAAATTTCAGAAATGCTTGAAACTGCAATATTTCGAAATTTAAGGACGCTAATTTACTCAAAATTGATACACCCCGGCTTACCATCTAGCGGTAGCTTTCGGAAAGGTGAAACAACATATATTTAATACTTGCGCTGGGTATTTAATGTTCGGCTCCGCCCGAACTTACGACTTTCTTACTTGTTTATATTAATTTTTGTGCTTTTCATTTTCACTTGTAATATTCTAATCTATAATGTGGTATGTGGTTATACATATATTGGCATTTTATGCTAAATTTCTATATTTTATGATTGTGCCAAAACAGGATGAATTGTGCCAAAAGTGCCTCTGAGAATGAAAGTGCTGAAAATGGCACTATTGCGCCTACTTTTCCATCACTGCTTGTACTTCACACGATTCATCGCAACGAGTCTACCAGCGTAAGGAAATGTTCGTTCGTACCCTGCAGCAAAATTTAGTGACAGTCTGGCAAAGCGCTAGTTCCGCCCGACAAATTTCAGACCTGTCTCTGAACTACTGCAAAAGGGATGCAGAGCTGGACGGTTGAAACTCATAACTTGCTAGTTGCGCTGTCATCAATGTTACTCATCCTGGTCGTGTGAAAGCTGGCAAAAGATGCACAAATATACCATCTTCTTCTTCTTCTTTTTTTGGCGCTGTAACCGCCTAAGCGATTTTGGCCGAGTTCAACAAAGCACGCCAGTCGTTTCTCCTCTGTGCCAACTGACGCCAATTGGAAACGCCAAGTGAAGCCAAGTCCTTCTCCACCTGATCTTTCCATCGCAGTGGGGGCCTCCCTCTTCCTCTG
>NW_023472906.1:0-3944 GCF_013731165.1 Rhagoletis pomonella
ACAACACAACAACAAATACCTCAAAACATCACAATAATAAAAACGCCTAAACTGCAGCAGTTAGAAAAACACTTTGAAAAACAAACGGATACAATTAAAAAATCTGCTCAACAAATTAATTCAATTCTATCACAATGGTCAAATTACAATATGGACAAGGAGATCAGAGAGGTACTATATAAGGTTCAAGAATGCTACAAACTAATTAATGCGTTAGCGGCCACGGAAATTATTAATAAACTAACTACAAATGAAATTGCTGCAATTTATTTTTTTTTCGGGCCAGTTTTCAAATTATCTTTTTGTTATTTGAGGAGCTCTTCCGGCTGGTAGTTTTAAAAAAGCAAAAACAAGTTTCCTTTTTTTTCCTTCTACGCGTTTCGGCGTTGTTTTCCGCCTTCTTCAGGGAGTCTGTTTTTATTTATTAGGAATAGAAGTATACGTAGGCACGACAAAGCGAGCACTGGGCGTTAGAATCAACGAACACCAAGCTGGCGCAAAGCACTAAAAGACAACAGCACTAGCCCAACACTTAACAATTAGCGGACACGCAGCAGACTTCGAAAACACCAAAATATTAGACGTAGAATGGAGGGAGAGGACAAGATTAACATTAGAATGTCTGCGAATACAACAAAGAATACAGGACGCGATGAACTTCAAAGAAGACGTGGATAACATAAATTGCGCATATCGGGCAGCAATTGGACACATTCGACGAGCAGATGAGCGATAACAAACATTAGGCTGTGATATTTTTATTTATAGTTATTTATTAGTGATGCCAAAGTAAAATATGTAAAAATAATTATTGTTTCAAATGTGATGTAAATGTACAGATGTAAATTTTACCGTTGGGGAATTGTATTCGTATATGTGTTTATGATAACTAATTGTTTCCATACTGTAATATGTAACATTGTATCTAATGGTTGTGTTTTTTTCTGTTTCTATTCCAAATAAATAAAAACAGACTCACTGACGAAGACGGAAAACAACGCCGAAACGCGTAGGAGGAAAAAAGGAAACTTGTTTTTGCTTTTTTAAAACTACCGGCCGGAAGAGCTCCTAAAATAACAAAAAGAAAATTGCTGCAATTTAACATTCAGAGTTTAAAAAAAGAAAATAACAAAGAATTATTAGAATTGAAACTAGCTGAACACAATATAGATATTGCTATATGTGACCTGGTCTACGGAAAGGGGGCTTAGGTGTCAAAAAATCAATTTTCACTTATTGGTTGATTCGGATGGAAGATGAGATGCTTTTTCACGTGGTGAAAGCAGAAAATCCTAACTTGTTTAGAAGTGTACTAAAAATGTAGAGAAAGAAGAGAAAAAATACGACAAAATATAATTTATTGGTAATGAACAAAATACATTGAATTATAAGCTATAAAGACATGATTATACACTAGAAAAACGTATTATGGGCCAAAAATAATTTTGTTACCAGCTCCTCCTCCTTTACATCAACAACATACAGGTCCATCTTAACAAAAGTTTGTTCGGTATCATCTTCTGCCTGAGATACACATACTTCGTCTTCATCATCATCGCTCTCTTCATAGTTTTCATCATCGTTTTCATCATCCTTTTCATGGAAATATTGTCCGTATACGGCACTGAACTCCTCATCAACACTCATGTTTCATTTCATGCGAAATGCGAAGACGATAATCAACAGAAACAGTAAACGTCACTTCTTCAGTGTTACTTTTTTAAATGTTCCACACTAGCAACTTACACGATGAACTATAATAATATTCCGACCAACAACAACACTTACTGGACCAACAACAACACTTACTGGACGTCCGGCGCGGAGAACAATTAACGAGATAATGAGAAACTGACGACACGAGTTGCTTACTTTTAACAGCTTTTTCACAGAAAACTAGTTTTCGCACGTAAGCTCCCTTTTCGTAGACCAGGTCACATATTATGCGAAACATGGCTTAATGACAATAGCTGCACAAGCTTATCGAAGTATAATTTTTATGGCAAATATAGACCGGACGGATATGGAGGTGTGGGAATATACATCGCCAAATCCATAAAATATTCAATAATAAAAACAAATACCACCGCTGAAGTAATAGGTATTACCACGCTGAACCTTAAAAACAATGTAAATATATTTTGAATATACTATACTATATATCATGTCAGGTGGACAAACAATTTATTCAACAATGAAATCGAAAAAATATTTATGATGGCGGGAAATCTTAGGAAAAAGACGATTATCGGTGGTGATTTTAATTGCAAATCTACTGTATGGGGAAGTGCATGCAACAACACGAAAGGGAGCATGTTAGAAGCATTTGCATTCGACAACTTTATAAATAAATAAATAAATAAAATAAATAAATAATGGCAACCCTACATTCCAGAACGGGACACATGAATCACATCCAGATGTAACATTTTCAAACATTAATCCTGGCAATATCAAGTGGTCGGTGCTTACCAGGGATTGGCATTGGTTGATCATCAACTGTTCATACTCATTCAATACCGCTGCTTTGTATGGCTGAGCAGCGGCGTTGGCTTAGTAGTATCGATACCTAAACGAAATTAGAGGATGACTGAACACGAGCGCATTGCGTGCTGTCTTGCAAATACAGCCACCACAAGTGAACGATGCTTATAACTGCTCATACTGATATTGACTTCGGCAAATCTGTACTCTGAATGATCATGCACGAAACCAGCAAACGTGGCAGTTGAACGGCTCCGAAAACATGAGAGTAATCATTTGTTGCAGAAGTCGTTTGACTTGTTGCTGAAAATCATCTGACTTGTTGCTGAAAGCCATTTGACTTGTTGCTGAAAATCATCTGACTTGTTGCTGAAATGACGACGAATGTGGTAAAGGGTAATTTATCGTCTCGTATGCATGTATGTATGTATTTATAGCGCGTCTACTATTCAATTGCATTGCTCACTGCTGGCTAGTTGTGAATATGCATACGTACGTAAGTATGTATGTATGTACATATCAATGCTTCATTTCAAACAAACAAGTGTCTTTGAATGTTTTTGAACTACAGTATCATCACTTCGGCAACACGTCAAACGCGCCTTCAGCAACAAACCAAAGGCGGCGGTTTGACTTCTGCAACAAATCAAATTAGCTAACTGCGGCATCTTGCCTTCGCCAGTCTTTCACATAAGCTGTCATGCTTTCGGCAACCGTCCAAAGCAGTATCGTGCTTTTGGCAGTCGATCAAATACGGCGGTTGCTGGTTTCGTGCACGATCTTTCGGAGTACAGATTTGCCGAAGTCAATATCAGTATGAGCTGTTATAAGCATCGTTCACTTGGCTGTATTTGCAAGACAGCACGCTTTGCGGTGGTGTTCGTTCATCCTCCGTTTTTAACGTGAGTAGGCTTAAAGTCACAAAAACAGCACCCTTTGCCAATCCCTGGTGCTTACAAGCAAAATTACTAATAGCAATGTCTATTTAATATAATTAACAACATATGGAAACAGGGGAAAATACCTGATGTATGGAAAATAATAAAAATAATACCTATTTTAAAACCTAAAAAAGAACCGGACAGCATAATCAATTACCGACCAATTGCATTACTTCCAACTATTTACAAATCATTAGAAGGAATAATCAAACTACACCTCCAAAACACCACACAACCAATTAGACCTAATACATCAACGTTCATATGCATTCAGGAAAAGATCTACGACGTTCTGCATTAATGAAGTCATTAATTTATTTATTAAAAAATAGCCTACGGCTAATACAATTATTTTTATATACAAATAAAATTTCAAAATTAACAGCCAGTTGTCTATGACATTATAATACTGTACTGTCCCTAAAAAGCAAAAACAATCAAGTAGCAGGAGCATGTATAGATATTGAAAAAGCATATGACAATGTAAATACATATCAACAAATTAACTAAAATATTAAT
>NW_023472907.1:0-3943 GCF_013731165.1 Rhagoletis pomonella
AAAAAACGTGAATTTCATGAAAATATTGGGTTTAGTGTCCCGTACTACCTCGCTGGTGGGAGTTTGAGTTACGCCGAACTGGACACTTTTGTAGAACGTTCAACTCTGAAGAAAACCCATCATTGACCATGATTATACCATAAAATGCCTTTTTTACATCACTTTAAACACCCTGTCCAACATTTTGGCAGGATATTTACATTTTGACAGGTTTTTTATGAACTATATTTTATTTTTATACAAAAGTGTTGTTAAAAACAAGTTCTCTTGCGTTTTAAAGAATTATCTGTTACTTACATTATTAATTTTGCATTGAATAAAAATGTACTGAAAAGTACTGATTTTTTTAGCATGAAAACGTCTAACGTACTGATTTCGTACATAAAAAAACTGGCAACCCTAACGAAACTGCGGCAAATGGAATAGTTCCGTTACCTTTCCCAATAGCTGAAACTGTAAAAAAAAGCTGCCACACAGTTTGTATTTGGGGAGTGTTTGGAAAACCAATCATAGTATGCTATGGATTGCTTGATTTTGTATGGTTACCTCAAAACAATCATGATAGTAAACCATAACAAGCTCTCCCACTGAATATGGCACTTACATTAATCATCAGCCATACAGGTGCCTGATATATCTATGACTGCAATCTGAAAAAAATTTTTTAATTTTTTAATGAGAAAAGCCTTCAATTTATAGCCTGATCTGGGGCTGGATTCTGGACACTGAAAATTATGTGCACTCCTAATTTTGCGATTTAGGAATAGTGTTGTCACTTGAGATTATTTTTAAGAATCAAACTTGAAGGTTAAGTAAAAAAAAATCGGGCCTTTAAATAAAAGATTTATGGAGAAGTATATATAAAAAATATTTGTAAAATATGTATGTATCTCTAAGATTAATTCAATTCATATCAAATATTTTTTGTTACTTAAGTAGAGATTATTGTTTAACTTCCACAATTCATTTTCAGATCACACATTTAATCTGCACTTAAATGGCCAATATTGGTTATTTAAATATGAGATATGCAACCCTGTGTTTGTACCAAACAACCAAGATTGATAGGTAGGTTGTTTTATCAATCTTGCCAAAGAACAATCAGCTGTTCAGTACAAAATGTAAACAAACAAGCAAATGCAACAACAATTTCAAGGAGGAAGCAACAGTGCTGCCACTTATTTGGCATATTTAAATAAAGTTGATCTGAAACCCAACGGAAGTTAAATGGCATTTACGCAACAATCCAAATTAAACTTATGTATCCGTTTAAATATTCATTTGAAATTGGCCCTAATACTATGTTCACGTTAAAATATTAACTCCAGTTTAACTGTTAGAGTTTATGAACATTTGTCAAGTGTAATCATTGGGGTGTTTAAGAAGCTCACGAGTTTAATTTGGCATCTGTTTGTTTACTTTTTCTCATTCCCATTTAGCCTGTTCCCGTACTCAAGGATTTAGACAGAAATAGTCCGCAGTAGCCTTGTTGCAGAATACCAACCGTTTGGCCATAAAGAAATAAAAAACGTAGCTAAATAGAACTTTTCATGCTGATTTTAACCATACCAAGATTATTTGGTGCAAATAAAAACTAAAGCCCATAAAAGAGGTTAAAGTTAAACTTTTATATTTTTCTTTTATTTATAATATCTCGGGAACTATTTGACCGATTACAAACTTATTGATGCTAATTTAAAGATAATTTAGGTACGTTTTACGCGACGTATACAATTTTAAATAAACGCCATTTAAAAAAAATATATTTATATATTTTTTGGTTATTAGGTATTTCTTGCTTAAAACTATAAAGAAAGGAAACAAATTATGCACACCAAGTGAAATACCCCTAATTACCTTTATTTTGACGTCATTTAAAAAAATCAAAACATTTAACTTTAATCATTGATATCTTCTTTCTTTTCAACTTTCGCCAAATAAAATCTTGCAGTACGGGAACAGACTAACGGCATATTGGTTGCAGGTTTGGATTTTCAAAGACACAAACCAAATGCAATGCAACCCGTTTTGATCGAATTTGGTTTGTGTCTTTGCTAATCCAAACCTGCAACCAATTTGCCGACAGTTAGTCTGTTCCCGTGCTGCAGGATTTAATCAGAAATAGTCCCAGGTCGTTCCGTCCACAGAATATCAGTAATCTAGCTATGCAAAAACAAAACGTGACTCAATAGAACTTTTTGTGCTAATTTCAACCCTACAAAAATTATTTGGCTAAAGAAAAAAATAAAGGACATATCAATGGTTAAAGTTAAATTTTAAAATTTTTTTAAATATTATTATCTTTTGAACAATATGACCTATTAAAAAACTAATGACGTCAAAATAAAGGTAATTAGGGGATATTTCTCTTGGTGGACATAATTGTTTCCTTTCATTTATATTTTTAAGCCAGAAACACCTAATAATCAAAATATATATATATATTTTTTTTTCTTTTTTTAATGGCGTAAAAGGTATTTAAATTATCTTTAAATTAGCATCAATACGTTTGTGATCGGTCAAATAGTTTCCGAGATATTATAAATATAGAAATTAAACTTGAGCCTTTTTTACTGGCTTTAGTTTTTATTTGCGCCAAATAATCTTCATATGGTTGAAATCAGCATGGAAAGTTCTATTTAGCTAATTTTTTTTTTTATTTCTTTATGGCTAAACGGTTGGTATTCTACACCACGGCTACTTCGGACTATTTCTGTCTAAATGCTGGAGTACGGGGACAGGCTAAATGTAAATAAGAAAAAGTTAAGAAACAAATGTCAAATTAAACTCTGAGTTTATTAAACACCTCAATGAGTACATTTGACAGTTTTCCATAAACTTAAAACGTTAAACAAAAAGTCTTCACATAATAGATGTTTTGCTATGTTACATTTAACCCAGTAAAGTCTTAATTATCCCGGAAACTGACTGAGCACCTTAAATAATTTTGATGGCCCTAAAAAGCCCCTTAATATCACCTAATTCCTCAGCAATATATATCTGTGTTCGACCAAAATTTATAAAGTTGGTCGGCTACCGTGACGTCAAGCGATTTTTCAATGTTTACTGGGCAATATTTTTTAGCGATTTTTCAATGTTTAACGATATTTGCAAAGCACATAAAAAGCACAAAATAATAAACCCAATTAAGCAGTAAAAAGTCTTCACTGGATGGATGTTTTGCTAAGTTACAGTCAACCCAGCAAAGTCTTAATTATCTCGGAAACTGGATGAGCTCCTATAATTATTTTGGTGACTCTAAAAAGCTCAAAAATAGCACGTAAATCCTCAATAATATTTGTCCGTGTTCGACCAAAGTTTAAGAAGTGGATTTTTCAATGTTTACGGTGCAATATTTTTTTAGCGATTTTTCAATGTTTAACGGGCAAGATTTGCAAAGCACATAAAAAGCACAAAATAATAATTCCAGATGAGCAGTAAAAAGTCTTCACTGGATGGATGTTTTGCTAAGTTACAGTCAACCCAGCAAAGTGTTAATTATCTCGGAAACTGGATGAGCTCCTATAATTATTTAGGTGACTCTAAAAAGCCCAAAAATAGCACGTAATTCCTCAATACTATTTATCTGTGTTCGACCAAAGTTTAAGAAGTGGGTTAGCTAGCGTGGCGTCAAACGGTTTTTCAATGTTAACCGGGCAATATTTTTAAAGCCCATAAAAAGCACAAAAAAATAAGCCCAGAAAAGTAGTAAAAATACTTCATTGAATGAATGTTTTGCTAAGTTACGGTTAACTTAGCAAAGTCTTAATTATTTACCAAATGGTCGGAGCACAAAAAAAACGAAAAGTGGCCGAAAATAGCACACAATGAGCACAATAATACGAACAAATTTTTTCTTAATTTTTTCATTTTAGCGCCGCTAACTTGATTGAGCTGAAATCATATGCCATCAGGTACTTCGTTTATTATATATATTAAAAAT
>NW_023472908.1:0-3943 GCF_013731165.1 Rhagoletis pomonella
AGTGGAAAATAAAAATAACAATTGACTAATTGTTAATTGTAGTGGAGCATTACCATTAACAATTAATTAATGAATTAATTGTTAATTAATCAATTAACTGTTAATCGTAGTGGTAGCAATTAACAATTAAATAATTGTTAAGTGAGATTTTCTGAAGTTAACAATTAATTGATTCTTAATTGTTTTGTGAATTTTATTAAAAATTTACGTTTAAAGATGCCCACTACATAGGCCTGATAGGTCTGTGTTAAGACATAGAGAATCTTGAATAAGATTGATGCAGTGATGGGCAAAATTGTATTTACTAAGTATTAAGTACTAATTACAAAAAAAAATTAGGTACTTGTGTTATGGTAAATACCAAAGTACTATTTACTTGAGGAACCGTAAATAAAAGCTCCTTTTTTTCAACAGCAAAAAATAAACAAACCGCTTATCCAAATTAAACAAGTTTGGTATCAACTAAAAGAGGACTAAAATAGCTTTAGAACTGAAATATTTAAACGAGGATAGCCAGCTATTAAAAAATAAGTAAATTAAAATTTTTTTTTTTAATTACTATAGAACAAACCTTGGGTCAGGTATATGCATTTCTTTTGTATTAAATTTAAAAAATATATATATTTAAATAGAAGTGGTAGCCTTCGATCGTTATTTCTGTTTAAAAGCTATTTAAGTCCACTTTTATTTTGTACCAAATTTGTTTGATTTGGATAAGCAGTTTGTTTACAATCCGGAAAGACTTTTATTTCGAACTTAAAAAATTTCTGGCCAAGCTTAACTGTTGGAAAAAAATAACTGCTATTTACGGTCCCTGATTTACTTAAGTATTTTGGATGTTACTAGATAACAAGTATGCTAGTATTTACTTATTTTCACAGCATACAGAAGTACTTTGAGACTTTGACTTCACTACCGCGTACCAAAGTATTTACTGACTTTGCCTTCACTAAAACAGCGAACAAAAGTATTTAGAGGCTTTGTCTTTACTAAATACTGGATACAATACTTAAATACTTGCATTAACTCAGTGTAAAAATTAAAAATTCGGCATTTTCGAGCTATCTCAGGATTCTCGGTACTAGATAATATCGAGACTTTTTGAACATTCGGCACTATTTCGGCATTGTCAGGACCAATGGAGGGATTTTTGAAACTTTCGGGCATATTCCGGGATTTTGGAGACTACTTCGGGATTCTCGGGACTAATATCGGGATTTTTAGAACTTTCAGGATTATTCCAGGATTTTCGAAACCACTTCGGAGTTTTTGGGACTTTTCGGGGTCTCGGGACAAATATCGGGATTTTTGGGTCTTTAGGGACTATTTCGGTATTTTTAGGACTACTTTGGACTTTTTCGGGACTCTCGGGATCCCCGTGACTATTTCGGAATTATCGGGACTTATATCGGGATTTTTGGACTTTAGGAAATATTTCGGAATTTTCGAGACTACTTCGGCGTTTTCGGGATTCTAGGGACTATTATCGGGATTTATGGGACTTTAGGCACCCCTAGTGTAGCCCCGAAACTCTCAAAAATCTTGATATAAGTCCCGATAATTCCGAAGTAGTCTAGAAAATCCCGAAATTTTCTCTAAAGTCCCGAAAACTCCGAAGTGGTCCATAAAAACCCAAAAATACCTATATTAGTTTCGAAAGTCCTGATATTAGTCCCGGGATCCTGATAGTCTGGAAAAGGCCAAAGTAGTCTCGAAAACCTCGAAATAGTGCCGAAAGTCCCAATAAATCCCGAAATAGTCCCGAAAGTCTCAAAATATCCACAAAAGTTCCAAAAATTCCAATATAAGTCACGTGAATCCTGAAAACTCCGAAGTAGTGTCGAAAATCCCGAAATATACCTTAAAGACCCAAAAATCCCGATATTAGTCCCCAGACTCTCGAAAACTCCGAAGTAGTCTCGAAAACCTCGAAATAGTGCCGAGTAGGGTCGTAGCCATGATTTTTCTTCCTGGGGGAGGGGGGGTTGTGTTCTGAAAAAACATTTTTTATTTTAACTTTTATTTCAACATAGATTGATTAAAAGTAAAAAATCTGATAAAAATAAAATATTTCACACAAACAGTATTGAAATTTTGAAGTTCCTGCCCGTATTTTGTATGTAAGTCAAATATTAGTGGCGTTGTGCTACTATGATTGCACGGCCGAGTAATCATAGTCAACTTATGTACAGTAGTCGAAAAAATTATAGCCGCACCAAATTTTTACAAGTTTTAAAATATTATTTTTGTTGTTATTTAATTTTGATTAGTTTTTTATAGTTCATTCATTAACATCCGTATAAATACAAATTTAAATGCAGTGTCACACGATTGGGTATTTGCCGAAATTTGGTGCAAATCGAATCCCAATTGTGTGAATATCCAACTATTTTTCTTTATCCCAATCACGAAAAATAATTTGTTGAAATTTTTCAATAGAAGATTGCTGTATTGTACCAATCTTTTGACACCTAAAAAAAAATTTGCCAATTTTTTTATTTTGTCCAAATAGCCTAATATAAAAATGCACAAATCTGTACAAATGAACCAATCGAGTGGAACTGCCTTAAAAATTTATGCAATTAAAAAAAATCAACAAATCTTCGTAGAAATTTCGAGTTTTTAATTAGATTCTGATAAAGTACAAGTTTCAAATGGTTAAAAATTACGGTTGATTTTTTAGAGTTTTTAAAAAAGCTCGAAATTTTGTTTGTTGACTATTTTTAATATTGGGTTTGAATGAATGAATGAACTATATTTTTATAAAAAAAAAATAACCAAAATTAAGTAACAACAAAAATAATACGTTAGGTTACGTTAGGTTAAGGTGGCAGACCAGACAAGGGGACTCACTTAGACATTTAATTGTCCATTGTAATACCACATTACATACAAATTCATTTGAACGGTAACTTTGTAAAATTAAGAGAAGCGCTGGGTGCTCACAACAAAGTTCCGCAAACAGCTGATTTCCACTCCCGAGAGTCCCTCGGGAGTGTTGATGAAATGCGCACCCAGGTTAAACCTTAATCTAGCGAATGCCGGGCAGTTGAGTAGGAAGTGCTGAGATGATTCTACCTCGTCTTCGAGACAACTTCAGCAGTAGGGATCCGTGACGATCTGGAGTTGCGCCGCGTGGGTTGCCATAGGACAATGTCCGGTCAGTACACCTGTGATAATCGAGAACTGGCGCTTAGCTAGCTGCAGTAGCTCCCTTGACCGCTCGCGGTCCACAACCGGCCAGAAGGACCTTGCAACTTTGCAAGTCGGGGTTTTTTCCCAGCGCTCGCTGAGCGGACTGTAAGCCCATCTGTCCAAAAGCAGACCACATGTTGCCAACGGAACTCCAATTCCCTCCCTGTCGGAGGTGCTGGCCTCGAGGGTGCCCTGCCTATCCAGTTCATCAGCCCTGCAATTTTCTGTGATATCACTACGGCTCGGAATCTCATGCACTAAAAAATCTAAAATATGCGCATATAATATGCATTCAAAATATGCGGTTTTAACAAGTAAAATATGTAATAAACAGATTTTCGTAACTTCTTATTGCCGGTACAAAAATAAATAGCACATGCGTTTTAAAAGAAAATAGCGAAATCAGTTTACTTCAAAATACCATATATATTTATGTAGAAAATTTATTTATAATCAAGCGGTCAGTTATAATCTTGTGTAAATAGAAACATGGACAGTTTAATAGTTTGAGAAAGTTTGGCGGCTTTAATGAATTTCAATACGTCATACAGAGAGGGGCAGCTTCACTCTAAAATATTCTGCAGGAATGGTTTGCAGAGTGTCTTTAGCCTTATCCTTGTACAGGAAGTGTTCGAACGTCTCTTTTAAGTCGGTCATCGCAACCGAGTCGGGTCGGGTAATCCTGTACGACCCTGTACGGGTCCACCTCTGCTTGGCCTTCGAGGGATAAATTTCGTTTATTGTTACC
>NW_023472909.1:0-3943 GCF_013731165.1 Rhagoletis pomonella
AAGCCACATAAACAAAGATGCATTCTTGAATATAAATTAAATAAATTAATATGTAAAAAAATTGTTTTTTATTGATAATTTATGTCCAGAAGTAGTTAGTTACAAGTTAGTTGACATGTAATGCAGAGGTATCCAGGTCTGACTTCTTTGCGGCCATCGCCCCACAAAAGTACTTAGCTTTTACAGAATAAAATATACAGCTAATAGTTAGCACGAGGGTTCGCGTAAACAGACTAAAGTTAGGTATAAGCTCCCTGCAGGGCAGTTTAAAAAGTTAAATTCAAATTACTTAATAAGTTTAAGGAATTATTTAAAAATGGGTATTAATTGAAATGGGTTTAGAAGGGCTTTATTTTTAAACTGTATTTAGAAGGGATAACGCGTATTCAAAAAAATCAAATTCAACTCAATCACAATTTCAGACGCAATAAATTTACTTATTTCTAAACCAGACGTATACTAATAAGGGGACTTAAGCTAAAATCAAAAGTAATACGCATTTCTGCAGTATGAAACGAAATGAAAATTAATCCAAGTAATGACAGTTGCCCATGATAAAATATTACCACACAGAAGATACTCTTCTGTCATATATTTATTGGCTGATGGCACATATGATTGCAGTTAATGTGGGGCTGTTTCACTATTACTAATTATTCATATTTTGTATTTGTATTGATTTTTTAAATTGAGTGCAATAAAATCAAAACAAATATTTCATTGCAGTATTTGACTTGAAAGTGCTTTTAAAAATATCACGTATGTATTCTACGTTAAAGTTTAGCGGCTGTGGCTCCGATACAGCCCGCAGGTCAAGACGAAGGTGCTGGACTGATACTTTTTATAACAATTTCTTTTATATAGTTTATTCCTTAACAAAAACCGAATAAATCCAAGCTTCCAACTAGTGCAATATTTAAAATCTGAACACTTTCGTAAAACTGTTGAGCTTTTTAATAAGAATTCTGGGAAACATTTTGGGTATGCAGTTTTGTATCCTATATAATTTTAGTATAATAAAGTGCATGTTTGACGTATAGTGCTTATCATAACTATACGACACTCACATTGTCAAGTTTTCCCTACTTATTTTATTATTTTTAAATTTTAATTCCTTTTTTATTTTATAAAAATATAGTTTATTGCTTAACAAAAACCATATAAAGCGAAGTTTTAATCTTTGTGCAATATTAAAAAAATCCACACATTTTTGAATAATTTCGAGGTTTTTAATGACTAAGATTTCTTAGAAATATTTTGAGTATGCAGCTTTATAGCCAACTAGACCGCCCTCACCCGCTTCGCTGAGTGTATGAAATTTCTACGTGCAACATTGAGTGAAACTTATTTAAAGAAAAATCAATTAAAAAAGAGGAGGTTTAAAATTTGTTTAACCATCTTCAAAATATTTTCAAACAAAAACTTTCTTAAACTTCTCACTTGCCATCAGGGTTGCCACTAACGAAAAAAAAATACTTACCATCCATTTGAAAAAAAATTACCAAATCAAAAAGTATCTACCAATAACTTTAAGTTATCATCATCAATTGCTTTGCATACGTACAAAGTATAATGTTCCATTACGTCGAACTACAAAATATTGACAATGAATACTTTTCCAAAACGCATCCGAAAAGTTATCGAGACGCATCGCTAGAGCAATCATCGCATCACAAACAAAGTTGATGCTTCGTTTGTTATTGATTACCATTGGTGTTATAAAAATGGAAAATTCAGAACAATTGTTACTTTCTATATTGAATATTTAAAATATGCAAAGTGTATGTTTGCAATGTGTCGCAACTCTGCATACAGTTTGAATTCCACAGTATAACAATATCCAAACATTGTATTGACACGTTTCGGAAGTCAGCCTTATTTCAATAAAAATTAATATTGCTTTTAAAGAACATTTTATTTAAATAATGATATCGTATTTGAGATCATATTAATGGCATATTCTCGGTTTCCTTCAACGAAAAGCGAAGGTGATGAAACTAAAGGTAACAACGAAACTTCATCATTTGAAAAAACTTCAACTGGAGTTATTATAGACAAATACAGTGACTCAAAAGCCGCTTGGTGATTTTTTTAATATTCACAATGTTTCTCAAGTAACAATTTTTTGGTATTTTTTTGTATAAGAATATTGTTTGCGTTTTAACTGAACCCATTAAGAATCAAGGATTCAAGCTATATACAACATTTAGAAAAATTAACAAAATGTTCGCCTAAATTTCGAGCTTGTATTCTGAATTTTTAGAACAATTTAAGGTATGGAGTCTTATGGCCCATGGAATTTAAGTATGACCAACAAGTTCCCGTTGATTTTTTTAAATATTTTTTTCGCTGGTCTTTTGTAATTTTTTGGTTTATTTAACAATTTCCATCGATAAATATGGCGTTGATTTTTGAATTTTTTCGCCAACATTCATAGTGTATAATTACATACCTGCCCATTTTTTTCTTTTATTTAAAGATCATTAAAACATGTGTAGGTAATCAAAAGCTCCTCAGGATTCTACTAAAATGAATTTTGAATGGAGCACGATATTGTTCGCCTTTTATGGATATACATTTATATGTGGAATTGTATATAAAAAGTGTGCATTAAAGCGTTCGAAAATTTACGCAATAAAGTAGACTACACTTTCGGAAAGAAAATTATAATATAAACATAACTACGAAAAATAAAGCGGGAATGAAAAGTTTTAATTGGTTTTTCAAACAAAATACTTAAAAGAAAACTAGCAAAATGAGAAGAAATTTACCTTTTTACCAACCCAATTTTTTTCTGCCAATTTTGGTAACAATTTACCAACGTGACAACCCTGCTTGCCATACTTTTTCAATTAACTTATTCGTGAACTCAATTTGAGATTTTAAACAGAAGGAAACCTCTTACATGTAGTTTGCAAATGAAGCCCATTAAAAATCATTTCCTTTTAAACAGTTTTCTTTCGTCTGACAATCATATTCAAAATCATTTCGATTCATACCAATCTTCTATAACCTATAATCTATAATAATATATGTTTTGAAAGACGCTTTTTATGTGTTCGCAAAGCTCGAGAACGGCCAAACCGATTATTTTGAAATTTCGGACACCTGATTCAGACGTCCCAAGGATGGTTATAGGCTAAAAAAATTTCGATATATAAAGGGGGTGTGGCACCTCCTGTACAAACCGATTTTTGCTTACTGTATATCTCTGGAAATACTCATGGTAGAATACCGGAACTTACGGCAATATATGAACTCAATCTTATAGTCATGGAGAAGAACGGTAAGTGAAGTTCACAATTTCGCCCGCAAGGTGGCGCTGGAGTTAAGTTATTACTAAAAATCTTATTTATGAGCCACTTTGGCTAATATTCAAAGTATGTATTGGCAATACTATTGCCACAAAAGGCTGCCAAGTGGCACTGTATTGTTATGCGTTAAAGCTTCATTCCGGGACACCAGGGCTGACTTATGCAAGGGTAAATCTCAAATCCCCACCGATAAATCAACCGCCAGAACCATTGCGCGCTTTTTACTGTAATATATATAAATTTATTATATATTAAAGATGGCTTCAACCACCCTGCAGAGAAAAGTTATCAATTGTTAAGAATAAACATCTTGTAATTAGCTTTTTGGCGGGATTTCGATAAATACCTCACTTTTAATTAGCTATGACAAAACCAACTTGAACTGAGTTGTAAAGTCGTGCAGGAGACAATCAGACGCAATCAGGAGTTTGTGTTCTTACTAAGTTTCTATTTAAAAATCCTCATACAAAAACTACTCTGAACACATTTTTTTTCTGCACTTCACAAACACTTTTTCGAGTTCAGGACAAATAAAATGACGTTCAAAATTTTATATTATCATTTTGATGTTACGTCTGACAGAATTCGAATATACGACCACCAACTGCAGAATATGAAGCCACATAAAC
>NW_023472910.1:0-3943 GCF_013731165.1 Rhagoletis pomonella
GAGCGAAAAGTAAACAAAGCAAAGAAAACAACGAAAACCAAAATTAGCCAAATAATTGTCAGCCTCTTTAAACGCACAATTTAGGTAAAATGATGCAACAAAATGCTTTAAAATTTGTTGTAATGTTGAATTAACTCTTCTTTACTTGAATAAAAGTGCAAAATAGTGGTGCTTGTGATGTAAACAAACGCTCAGCTGACGAGCCCGCTTTCGCAAACTTTTTCCTCAAAACCAGTTACAAATACAACGTCGCGTTCTTACGTGATCTTGTATTTTTGGTTCATGATACCACCCTATATTTAAACTAACCCAGCAAACATTGACGTTAGTTATCGATTAGAGAATGATTGGAGAACTAGCCACATTATCCAATCACAAACGTTAGAGAACGACTCGAGAAACTATCGAGAATCATAGCGACCTCAACAAAAATGGGACATGTTGTTGTTGTTGTTGTAACAGCATACAAATTCCCCAAAAGAGATTTTGGGGAGTGTTGCTGGAGTGGTGGCAGTCCTTGGCCAGATATATATCTATCTGGGTCGTTCCGGTTACGTAGACCCGACTGTCGTGGGAACGAAAATGGGACATAGTTCCAATGGGACATAGTTCTCGACTCGAGAAAATATTAATTCTTTGATCGTACTCTAATGTTGATCTCTAATGGGACATTCGAATGTGAATTTCAAACTATTGTTCTGCTTCATTAAACAAAACGCTGTTTGTAAAGTTTGTATTTAATGTATTTGCAATAAAATAATAATGAATTATTTGAACTTAAAATAATTTATGATTCATTCATTTGGAATTTTGCTTATTTACATTTATTTGAATTTGCGTTGTTTCTCTAATCTCATCGACTCGAGAACGATTAAAAAATTACCCTAGTCATCTAATGTAGAAATACAAATTTCTCTAACGTTAGAGACTGCTGTGTTTTCTAAGTAAATCAAACCATAGATGCAGATTTTTGAAATATATCGACTCCCGCACCACCAACCGACTACATTTCCCGGAGAATTATTTCCTTTCATGTTGTAAGACGAACATATGTATACTTTGCTAAGAAAATGTCATGCAAGATCTATCCAGCCATATATTGTACTTTTATACAAGTTATATTAAGATTGATGGCAACTCTGTTTTGAAGGGTGTTCAGTCTTGTAATACAACCCTGTAAGTACTTCCGGCCATTACATTTTGATCAAGCCAATAGCCAGCAAGTTGCGAGAAATAAAAAAATCGAAGTTTTTCTAAGGAATCTAAACATTTGTAGTTTAAAATGTAGGTAATATTTTTTCTCAATAACTATAAATACAGGTTTTTCAAATATCTCGACAAACATACATAATAATAATAATAATATAATAATATTATGTACTACATACAAAGCAAGTTAGGTAAAGGCTTGTAAAAATGGGAATTGCTTTTAAATGTTAAAGATCGAATTATTTATTTTTATTCAAAAATTGAAAATCGGTGTCTGATGTTACGAAAAAATTGTTGGACACAATGCCACAACGGATGTAGTAAATAACGAAGTTGAAAGAAGGGCAAACTACAAATATACTAACAACCGATATTTTACTTTGTTTTTGTTAATGAATTGTATGTATATTTTTATAACAATAAAAACCTCATTAAAAATTTGGTGGTACTAAAATGGACCTAATGCATTATAATATATCTGAAAAATCTAAAAAAAAATTTGCATTTATAAATGACGAACATTTTTGCCTATGTGGGTACATACATATGTATGTATGTTCATAAAAATTGAATTAAAATATCGGCGTTTATAGTACAAAGCCGCGTATCAAAATAATGCAAGACATCATATGTGAGGTTGCTCAAATTTTACCTAGAGTGAAAACTGTATTACTTTTTCTCTTTTGTAGAACCACGGTTCACGGTTTTGCACTCTTAAACGACGGCATATTCTTAAAAAAAGAGAAGGAAAGGAACCTTCGATTTTCATTGCGTTACCAAACTTAACAGTATAACTTTAAATTATAAAATAATAAAAAATTAATAATGCTGGTATGTTGTTTTGGACTTAAAATTGATTCTTATGCGAACTTTGATGCTGCGCCTTTCTGCTACAACATTCAGTATATTTAACAATATATATTCACCTATAATAGAGCAGAATCGCATTGTCCTTTCAACCAGATACTGCCTTAAACATAAGATTATATGTAAAATTTCTATTTTATTTCATTAAAATTAATACGACTTAATGGGAATGATGTCAACATTCGTAACTTTAAATGAAAATTAAATACATACATAGTAAGGCAAAGACTATTCATATTGCCGAAATAATGAAAAAAATGAAAATCCAGACTTATGACTTAGAGAAAGTTAGAAGAATTTATCAAAATACTGTAGAAATTACTCGTGCATTCTATTTCCAAATACCTTCAATTCTTCCAGTTCTAGTTGTTGTTTTGTTAATAAGACCTCTTCTCTTTGCAGCTTCTCTATTTCATAGTTGTGTCGGCGTTGCTCCTTTAGATTATCATTCGTAACGTCACTGAGTGTTTTTATTGACATACAAACTTCCTTTAGGCCCTGTCTTATTTCATTCATAACCCGGAAATTTTCGGTTTGCAAATTGACGTTTTCTGCAAGAAACTTCGTAATCGTACTTATCACAGTTACTTGCTGTCTTAAAATCTTGATTAAGTCATCACTTTCTTCCGTTGCTGTTGCATCAATTTTGCGCTTTTTAATTTCAACCTTATCCTCACTACTATCTACTTTAATGTTTAGTCCACTTGAAGTTGGACATTGAGCGAAATCTCGCACACTTATGTTTTCAGCCTCTGTGGACTTCTCATTACTTCTATCCTCACAAGCTGCAACAGCAACATCATAATCTTTTGAATTTTCATCATCTTCCTCGTCGAACACTAACTCGTCTTTGACAATTGTGGCGGTGCCCTCAGATATCGGACTCGAATCTTCTTGCACGTCTGAGCTGTTATCAACGTCGACATCAGCTTCAAAAAGCTTACATATACGAGCTAATTCACCTTCGGCAGGCGATAATGAAGTCTTTTTATATAATGTTTCGTCGTCCTGTGCGACTGATGCGTTGGCTTCAATTTTTTCAAACATGATCTTTCTTCTTACTGCTGCGCGCCAATCTATCCAAACCTAAATAACCATAAAAAAGATCTCGCTACACATATGTATGTATATATTTATGTACATATGTGAATGGATTAAGAACCTTCTTCCACCGCTGCATTGGTTTCTTTGGTGGTCCCCGGTTATTCAGCTTTTCTGCAAGAGCTTCCCATAACGCGTTCCGCTTTTGTTTGCACTGAATCGTACCACACGCAATTCCGGGGTACTGTTGCGTGAAGTTTATCATAATGGCTTCCTGTGCGGCGTTTTTGTGACGTCCCCTTTATATGCAAATAATACAACTAGTTAATCAAATCAAAGTTGCAAAAAATAACTTACATTTCACAAATGCGTAGCTTATCCTGTCCTTCTGGTTTTTGTGTATAAAATTGTACAATGGCGTATTTTTTCAATTGGCAATACACACAGAGTGGTTTAAAATATCACCAATACGCATTTTAGTCGTTTTCATTTCACACCAAATATTGAAATGAAAGAAGGGAAATAAAACAAAGGGGGTACCACTATGTCTAGTGGAATTAATTATACATCGGGATTTTGTTATAACTGGTCTATAAATTTTACAAAGCAATTCTATTGTGGAATTAATTTAAAAAAAAAACAGCATAGGCGTTGAATCCTAGTTTTTATACCAAAACGTTGTTTTTTTTTTGGTTGTAGAGTTGATGATGGCCGGACACTTGGATCCAAAACGTTGTTTGCATTAGATTTTATTTACTTACAAACACCCCGTGATTTGTGAGCGAAAAGTAAACAAAGCAAAGAAAACAACGAAAACCAAAATTAG
>NW_023472911.1:0-3943 GCF_013731165.1 Rhagoletis pomonella
CACGCCCACTTATGGTTACATGTGTATATCTTGGTAACCGCTGCACCAATTTCTTCCAAACTTGGCACAGTTGTTGGCCTTGGTACATCATAAAAAACCGCCGAAACTTTTTAAAATCGGACAATAACCACGCCCACATCCCATATAACGGTAATTTAGAGAAATACAAAATCTTCGATAAATCATTAAATATTGAAGCTAATTTATTCAAAATTGATGCTTGCAACAATTCTTTACCAAGAAATACGTTTATGGTAAAATTCTGGAAAATGGGGGTGGCACCGCCCACTTATGATCACTTATAATTATATCGGTAACCGTTCTACCAATTCGTACCAAACTCGGTATGGTTATTGTACTTGCCACGTGTAAGCAAAACGTTGAAAATTATTGAAATCGGACTAAAATAACGGCCGATTCTCATATAACGGTAAATTTAAGAAATGCTTGAAACTTCAATATTTCGAAATTGAAGGACGCTAATTTACTCAAAATTGATACACCTCGGCTTACCATCTAGCGGAAGGTTTCGGAAGGGTGAAAAAACATATATTTAATACTTGCGCCGGGTATATAATGTTCGGCTCCGCCCGAACTTAGACCTTCTTACTTGTTTTTAGCAACGGTTGCGCTCAACTGCTGCGCCTTCTGAACCTACCCATTGATAGCTTTTTTTAATAAAACAGTGCGACAGCTCAAATCGGTATTGAGTAAAACCAAATGCAAGAGATAGTTTTTAAATTTCATTGGGTTTTTTTTAATAAATACTAAAATTAGAGGTGTGCGAATGGCGAAAGAAAACCTTTATCCGATTTTTTTAAATCGAAACTACATTTTTACATATGTACATGTATACATAAATATATTTAATATGAAAATTAAATTTTCACATCAATTTGCGCTATCTTCAAACACATGGTTTCAATTGTACGCATATCGTCAGGGTTTTCCCCACAACGAGAAAAAATATATGCGGACACTTATATATGTATCTATGAACATACGTATCTATGCACATATGTATCTATGCACATATGTATCTATGCACATATACGTATCTATGCACATACATACATATGTACTTAGGTATGTATATCATATATATATGTATATATTTTAGTTAAAAGTATGTTTTTCTCGTCGCTCTCTTCTCCACTACATTCCTGTCCTTGTTTTATTCAGATACCACAAATGTATGTTTTCTTCGAAAATACTCAAGTACTACCTGTAGAGTACTCTACTGTCAAATACCTTTTACTCGCAGTAGTTGCGGAAGGCAAAGTAAATACCCTACGCCTCTTGCTATTGATCGGTGGTGTACGTACGCTTGCAGAAACTGGTTTATGCTTACTCAGTCCCCTTTCAGACACGTCAAGTCTTGCTTTCATGTCTGCTCGTTCATAGGCGAAGGAGGTGAGAAGAGAGGGGAAGAGTACAGATACCTCCGTACCGTCAATTCGTTTCAAGTTTTCTTGTCTCTTTTGATCTTTTCGTTGCTTCCCATTTAAAGAACCAAGGACCTGAATTCAATTAAAGTTGACGCGTGCGGAAGCAAATAGAAAACACAAAAGAGAATGAAAAAAATTGCTTTCAAGACTTGACGTGTCTGAAAGGGGACTTACACTTGACCCGAACGATGAGAGTAAAGGAGGGAAAGTATTTGCGCGGCGATCGGATGTCTTGTTAGGACGTTTAAATGAAATTTCGCAGGAGTTTAATGTATGTACATATCTGCATGTGTGCATACAATCATTTACTCGAAATTCTCAGTTGATGCAACTTTTATCCCATACATTTTTGCTGACCAAACAACCCGTTTGCCTGTATAATCTGCTTGCCTCATTTGCCTCGCTCGTTTACTCGCCTCGCTGGCAACGACGCCCTCGCGAGGGCAGAGCTAATGAGGTCCTCGTTTGCTCTCCGCTCTACTCTTGCGCTGCCCTTGTTTGCTTACTCGCTCGCTGGCTGCTCAGCGCTGCGCTCGTACTTAACGGTGGAGTTTGTATGTTCATATGTACGGTGCTGTATGTCATTGTATCGTAGCGAATGCTAAGTTATCAGTTAAATAACACAAAGGTTACATGTTTTTATACCCGAGCGCACTTGTGCACAAGGGTATTATAACTTTGTTCACATAACGGTTGTTTGTAACAGGCAAAACGAATCGAGATAGATATAGACAAATGTATACATAAATGATCAGAATGAAAAGAGAAATCGATTAAGCGGTGACTGTCTGTCCGTCCGTCCGTCTGTGCACACGATAACTCGAGTAAAAATTGAGATATCTTAACGAATCTTGGTACGTGCACTTCTTTGTGGCATAGGACGGATGGTATTGAAAATGGGCGAAATCGGACTGTAACCACGCCCACCTCCCATATAACGGTAATTTCCAGAAATACGAAAACTGCGATATTTTAGTAACTACTGAAGCTAATTCACTCAAAATTGATATTTACAATAATTTTCAGACGAAAAACAAGAAAAAATAAAACAATAAAAAAATTATAAATTTTTGGAAAATGGGCGCAGCCACGCCCACTTATGGTTACTGTGTATATCTTGGTAACCGGTGCACCAATTTCTTCCAAACTTGGCACAGATGTTGGCCTTGGTACAGCATACTAAATGGCCGAAAATTTTTAAAATCGGACAATAACACGCCCACATCCCATATAACGGTAATTTAGAGAAATACAAAATCTTCGATAAATCAGTAAATATTAAAGCTAATTTATTCAAAATTGACGCTTGCAACAATTCTTTACCAAGAAATACGCTTATGGTAAAATTTTGGAAAACGGGCGTGGCACCGCCCACTTATGATCACATATATGTATATCGGTAACCGTTCTACCAATTTGTACCAAACTCGGTGTGGTTATTGTACTTACCACACAGAAGCGTTAAAAATTATTGAAATCGGACTAAAATTACGGCCGCTTTTCACATAACGGTAAATTTCAGAAATGCTTGAAACTTCAATATTTCGAAATTTAAGGACGCTAATTTACTCAAAATTGATACACCCCGGCTTACCATGTAGCGGTAGCTTTCGGAAAGGTGAAAAACGTATATTTAATACTTGCGCCGGGTATTTAATGTTCGGCTCCGCCCGAACTTAGGCTTTCTCACTTGTTATTACCTCCCTTTTATTAGCTCGTGATGTAACTATGTAATATTGATGCACCTAAAAGATGCAGCGATTTTTATTCTCAAGTTACACACCTGATGACAGTACGAATGGAAATTTGAATAGCGAGGTTTTAGTTTTTTAAACTATAATTTTTTATTTACATTTGAAAATATATTGTATCATGAAGTCAACAACAAGTCTGCAAAAGATTAATAATTTATTTTAATTGGTAGAGCCCGCGCATCGACCGCCAAGTGACGCACAGCACACTAGTCGAATAAGACCGATTCTTGTTAAAAATTCTGGGTTCAGCAAAAAGGTTTGGTGTATATTATTAGATAATGAATCCGTAAATACAAAAGACAAAATCAAATATCATTTCTCGCAGTTCTTTAACTTATCGCTAATCTAAATCTTATCTTCAACAAAAATTTAATTGTTCTCTTGATAATTGCACTGGACTATAGTCAAAAGATGTAAAGAACAGCATTAATATATGTGGGTGCATTTAGGTCGCTGGTTCCAAATATTCTAATCTTTTTTTAATATTAGCTATAGTTTGCGAATTTTTGCAAATTTAGAAACAATTTCGTTAGCTCTAATAGAAACCGTTATTTTCCATCACCGCGGAAAAATTTTGTTTATGCAAATGAGTATGGAAACACTGAACAGGCACAAGTTCTAGAAACACTAATTAGTTTACTAAGGGATGCAATACAAAATGCAAATATAGGAAGTTACCAAGAAATTTTGGTTCAATTTTTTTTGTTAATCATTTTTTTTTTATAACCGGAACGATTTGCA
>NW_023472912.1:0-3943 GCF_013731165.1 Rhagoletis pomonella
AAAGAAGAATATTTACACCTGTGTAATTTTTCAGTCAACCCTTTGTTTTATGAGAGTAGGAAAGCAAGAAACAAAAACTAACCGGAATTCCATCACATTTTTTACGAGTTTTAGACATTATAGTGATCCCCATCTACCTCATATTTTATATTTAGGTTTTTCTAATAAAAGAAAGTGCACAAATTAAATTTCATCGTAATCGGGTAAAATTTAATGTTTCCGCCTAAAAGAGTGGCGGGTGTGGCAATTACCAAATTTCACAATTTTCTATTTCTTGCCAAATTAGTGCACATGTAAAGTTTCAGCGAAATCGGTGGACGTTAACTATTATTTCCACCTGCCTCCATATAGTCGAAACACTATGCGGCGTATCTCTCAAATACACTGCATTAGCAACACAGTGGAGAAAATAGTATGAAAAAGACCGATGTGGTTTTTAAAAACGAAAAAACTTTTAACGCCGCTTCAAAGGCTCCAAATTTCTTGACGCATTAATTTTTCTCCGCTCATCGTTCAAAATTTAGTTAATTTCTCAAGTACCCCAAATGAACAGCATTTAATAGTAGCCCACAAAAAGGATCGCTCTTTTAGGGGCCAAAGAATTCACTTGAAACACGAAAACATTTCTCGTTAAATTTAAGTGTAGCTATCCAAACAAAATTATTATGTTATTGTAGAATTTTGAATCGAAAAGTGAAAACTGTGAGAAAATCTTAAGGTCTAACTATTTAGGTTGAACTAATTGTACGGATACTTCCGGTTCATTCAACATATTTCCACTGCCGCTCCAAACAAAAACTCTATATTCGCCAGTTGCTCTTTAAGGCTCTTGGCATAGATTCTCTAAAAGCAAGCTTTTTTTTTTTGAAGGATATTTACGACTTACTAAAGTAGCTCGTTTACTTTAATATTTACCGTTTTTTGCTTTTCGCGGTTTATTCTCTAGATTTCCACGTTAATGCTGATTTAGTTCCATACTTCTATATGGTAGATTTTAATATACACTTGTTCAAATTAACATACATTTCAATATTCTTCTATATTTATCTGTACGTACATATGTGTGTACACCTGACGTATAAACACATTGTATACTTACATACATACACATGTATCAAACTGTATAAATATTTACTAAATACTACATACATATCGTCGCTCCCAACGAAGAGTAGCACATCTCAAATTACCGTGGACGACTAGCACGTTTCATTACTCACGTCGAGGACTAGTACACAGTGTTATACCGCTGCAAATTTTTCGAAAGTCGCAAAAAAAGTGTCACAGCCGAAAAAAAGTGTGTTCAAGTAATTCAAATCTTTTACACCATTGTTTTACCTCTCGAAACTTATCGGGGCATATTCATCGTCGAAATAAAATCAATGGAATCTGTCAAAATTATACTCGACTTAATTTCATCGATGAGTATGTCCCCATTATTTTTAATAAAATGCCAATGGAGATCATTTTTTGCTAAACAAAAAAATGTCTCTTATAAGAAAAACCTATTGATGCATATTTTGCATTTATTATGAAACCGAAATTGCAGTTAAAAAAGTACTTACATCAATATAACACAAAAGCGACATTAGTAGATAACAATTATTTTAAGAAAAGTTTAGGCCTTTAAGCTTTTTGTATAAATTATCGCAATTTACATTTTTGCGGACAAATTTTGACATAATGAAAAGGATGAAATCAGTCTAAATTTTGCCAGAGATGTAAATTTTAAGCGCATTTAAAAAGTATTTTTAAATATATGTAAGAAACGAAATCAGCCTTATCATGAGTTTCCTTTTTCCCCGAACCAGTTCACTTTTCACTTTTGGTTTCCCACGGTTTTACTAAGGGCGGATGACAAATTTTCGGGTGAATTTTTTTTTGCAGGTGAAACTTAGGATAAGTCAGAATGTGTTTTATGAAAAAATTGTCAAAATGTATATTTTAAATAAAATAAATATTTATTTTCTTCCTACTTGTTTTGACGTATGTATATTCGCGTCGTCCTCAGGGAATCTATTTATAAATACGAGAAACATATGTATACCCGTACGTACGTACAGTGTCGGTCATATCAAGAGCACCTCATTTCAAAGTCATATTGTTTTCCACTTATGTTTGTTTATTTATTTTTAAGAATTTTCTTTAAAATAAAGTTCATTCTCAAAAAAAAAAATCCACATAATTCCAAGTTTGAAACTTTGTAGAAAACTAAAAAAAAAAAAATCAACAAATTTTTATCCAAATTGAAAGTTATTTTCTTAGAATTTTTTGAGTATATAGTTTTAAAGTCCTTTCAATTTTATAGCAATTATGTGCAAGTGGCTAAGAATTTACGTTGTTGCGTTTTTCTTCCATATAAAAATAAGTTGTGTCTATTCGTTATTTGGGAGCAAATGCGGCAAAAAGAATCAACGATAATTTTAAGACTCTTGAATGGGCTATAAAGCTGTATATTCAAAAAAATTGTAAAACTTCTGAGTAAATAAGTTTGAAATTTGTACGAAAATTAGTTGCATTTTTTTTAGAATTCTACAAGGTTTTAAATATGGGATTATATGTTTTTTTTTCTTTAATGAACAAATCACAGTTTCAAACTTTATAGAAATTTTGGGAAAAAAATTTCTTAAAAATTTCAACTTGTTAGTATAGCCCATATAATTTTAGTCTAATGAAGTGTAATTCTCAAATGGCTAAAAAATCGCGTTGATTTTTTAAGATTTTTTTTGTGATGGATTTTTGCATTTTTTTCAATGTAATCAAGAATTTCTTATGAAATAAAGTGCGGGAGACTGTTAGCAACAAGATTTCAAAAAATCAACGCCAGTTTTTGTAAATTACACTTATTGTATAAAAAAAAAACCGCAAAAGCAGTCCAAAAAAAATCTCAAAAATCAACGCGATTTAAAGCTGTTTGAAAATTGCACTTCGTTGGACTAAAATTTTATGGGCTATAAAACTGCATACCCAAAAATGTTCTAAACATTCAGATTAAAAGGTTGAAATTTTGCTGGACATTTGTTGAATTTTCTTAAATTTTGTATAAAGCGTGGGCGGTATTTTTATAGAAAAATAACAAAAAAAAAATTTTTTTTGGAGAAAACCCTTCAAATATTTTGATCATTTGTTTGAGTCACTGTGTATATATACATGCATACATACGGTTGTTTTTTTAGAAGAAGAAATTTTATCGTTTTGGTTTTTGTTGTGTGGCAGCGCAATTTGTTACGAAATTGCTTAGTTTTGACCAGAAGAATCGTCGACAGAGAAAAGCTGAGGAGCTGTTAAATGGCGTCAGGAATGATGGGTATATGGTTGTGGCGACGAAACTAAAGCCCAGTCATCCCAATAGAAGAGCTGGGAAGAGCCAAGACAGAAAATTGGCGATCACTCTTATAGCACTAAGCTATTAAACTTAACCAACAAAAAAAAAAAACACACAATATCATTTCCCTTGGCACAAAAAAAATGCTTCTATAATTGCCTTTTTCTGGATTATTTTGGGATAGCCTACAAAAGAGTTAAGATATTTTTCGTGGCTATTTTCGTAATTTTTTCAGTTCGTGGGATTTTTTTTTTGAGATATCTAAGTAAACTTTCAGCGACTTTCGGTTTAAGTCTACGAGTTCATCGGCCTTTTTTGCATTTCAAATTAAATTATTTTAAACCTAAACAGTTTCTTCCAGACGGAAAACTTTATGCGTTGAGTTTTTTTCAGTATTGGCACAAAGGAATGCGTTCTTACGTTATAAAAAATTCTACTTACGAAATTTTCACATTTCAAGGCCAAAGTTAAACCACTTTAAATTTTTTCGTAATTTTATAAAAATTTATTCAAAAATCTATTCTTTAATTCCACTTCATCAAGTAAGCGCAGGCGTTTTTATGCGACTGGTGCGAAACCAATACGGCTATTGCCCATATCGAATTCGGTGTAGTAGAG
>NW_023472913.1:0-3942 GCF_013731165.1 Rhagoletis pomonella
CGTATGTATGTAACTCAATCGCCTAATGGTTTGCCGAACCGTAAACATATGTTTACACATCCAATTTCGTGAGTAGGTACCAGGTACTCACACCTTTTTTAAGAAGTTTCACTTCTATCATGAGTACGGTGTTACACACTTTTTTTTTTGCTTGCTGAAAGTGTTTCAAATGCAACTTCTCAGCAAAACCGAGTCACGTTTACTACCTTTCTTGCAGCTTTTATAAGGATATTCCAATGTGAAGCGTTCAGTTTGTGGAAGATTAATGACATGGACGCAGGCGGACGCAGCTGAAATTGGTTCTTTTTAAAGTGCACAAAGTATTTTTGCGCCAATCACCCTCCACCGAACGGCGCACAGTAATCCACCCCATAGAAGTTAGCCGGACAAAAATATTTTATTAGTTCTAATGATTGGATTTGTCGTAAAAAGTGGCCATAAAGAAATTCAGCTTGATCGGGGTTCGATTGGATGGCTCCAGAGGTCCTTTGAGGAGGGTTTGTAGCAAAAACGTATATTGAAGGTATCTATGTATATATAAATACGCCACAATAAAATTTTGAACGCCATTTTTTTGAGGGCATCGTTCGCTCGATTTCAATGAGGCATATCTCTTATCCAGAAATGTTAACCCCATTATACAGGCGCGTGGCATCTGACATATATATTAACCGATATATCTCTATACCCAATTATGTTGGGGAACTGAAACTTGACACGGCGTAAAATGAAAGGTACTGGAAATGGGGGCGCGGCGCTTCCCATAGTTAGGTTAGGTTATTTTGGCAGACCACGCACCAGGGGGACACACTTAGACATTAATTAGATTGTCCATTGTGTTACTACATTACATTACTGATGTCCAATCCGGAGAGCTTTTCAGGAGTGTCGAAGAAATGAGCACCGAGGTGGTTAAATTTTAGTATTGTGAATGCTGGGCAACTGAGAAGGAAGTTCTGAGATAATTCCACCTCATCTTCCAAACAGCCGTGGCAGTAGGGATCTGTGTCAGGACTACCTCGGTTCCACCTTGCTCAAGGTGGATGAGTAGCTTTGCGGACGCCGCCTTAGAATGTTGGAGATTTATCTGCAGGGTCTTCATCCTCCAAAGTCTTCTCCAGCCACTCCAGTTCGACATCTTCTTTGACCGAGGCTAGAAACCTCTCTTCCTACGCCCTGTCATAGAACCGTCCGATGCTGATAACGGATCCCTCGGTTGAGAGAGCATCTCCAGCAGTTTTGGCTTCTGACGTGACGGATTCTACCTCCACGCTCATTGGGGTTTCTTTCGCCTCGGGCTTTCCCATCGTCGGCACCTCCGGAGGTTGAGAGCCATTCCTCCTGGCATCGGATTGGTAGACCCTAAGGAGCACCCTTTCGAAGCCATAGGTTATGACTTTGACTTAGCGAGGGGACCGGGGGACTCCGCATTGAGTAATATCTGCGCTTGCCGATGCGATTCCTCAGACCCCTCAAATCTGACAACCCTCAAGTTATGCGTGGGCAGTTGTGGGTTGCAGTACCGGAGGATGAAGTATTTCTTTTATTATTTTTTTATTATGCAAAATTTTCGATATATGTATCAATGGTTAGCTCCTAAACTAAGAATCTGGTTTGAAAACTTTGTTACATAGAAGATACCAACACTAATGGGCTTCGCTACTTTAAACAAAAATTTGAGATTGGCCGGCTATATATAAAAAATATAATTTTTGTATGGGGCCCTCCAAAAGGAGAGGATATAGGAATGTGTTCCCAGGAAAATATTGTTGGGGGAGGAAAAATAATGGGGTATATGTTACATTTGATCCCTTTAAAAGCAAATCATGGGTATGTATAACCCTTTTTTCGTATTTCATTACAGACTCTGCTTGATATATTGTGGAGCTTAACATTGTTGCAAGGTCGTGCATGGTCTGGCTTAAGTAGTATCTTAAAGAAGATATCATGAAGAGCTTCACACAAGCTCTTCACAATACATGACAATACAATGTTTAGATTGTCTAAAAAAGTTCGACGTTGTTGATAATTGTTGACTAAAGAACGCCTAATTTTGACACTTTACTCTAGCTACGTCCTTCATCACATATTAATTTTTTTTATTTCATAGAAAAGAGCATCGTTTTCTTTCAAACACATTTTTTTCAGCTTCTTGGTGCACCACTGTTATGAACAACAGACCACTTTTTAAAAATGTCTATTTGATTTTTGTACTTTTCAAAAAACAAAGTTTCAATACTTCAAATTTGATCGACAAAAAAAAAACAAAGTGGGCTTTCAAACACCAAGGGATAATTTTTTCATGTAATGGGACATTTCTTAACAAGTTGGAATTATCTAAACATTAAAATCCCATTTCGATTATTTTCCGACTAAACTCGTCATATGGCCCATTCTGCGGCGCCGCAAGGTACTTATACTCTCCAGAAAACACTGTAAATCCATATTATGACATAAATGTCCTTCACTATGTAAGAAAAAATTACCGGAACCTGATTTAGAGGCTACCTTGCATACTATTGAGCTTAATATTGAAGGTGAAAACAAATGTAGTTTCAGTCGATCATTCAACTACCATTTCTGATCCCGTAAAATGCATCTTCAAATTCTTACTTAAAAATTCTATTTACACAACACCGACTTCCTGTGTCCTTTCATAACACCGAACGAAGTCAATTTTACACACGAAAACATCAATGTATTCACAAAACTGGGGGCCCAATATAGTAAAACTGCGTTTTTAGTTTTTCTCTCTGACGTCAGGACTTTTTAAGGACTTTGAAATTTCTAGAATATGATTGAATAAAAAAATTATTCATAAGGTTCGGTGGATTGTAAATTATCATTGTGGGGTATCAATTAAAAGGAAAAATTCTGTAGACTAGAACAAAAAAATTCATTTTTTGGTGCACCACGACAAATAAGTAAAATGTAAAGGACATAAAATTTTATCCTTAAATATCCTTGGAAATTTCCAATATTTATTAAAAAAAATAAAAATTGAAGCGAAAAGCATTAGCGACATCTACTCGTGTCTTTTCAAATGACATGTCCCAACCCACTGAGTTTGAATTCGCCGGGGAGCAACAAACGTCAAATTTGTGTATACGGAATCTTCTTCATTTTCATTGTTTTATACGTTTCTCTGTTAAAACTAGAATACCCGTAGCCTAATTTATAAACATTTTAAAATTAACTTAGACCATGTTTTCTTCGAAAATTTTCATGCAGAAAACAAATAATTGTAAAACTGAACCTGACGAAGAAGAACGCAGCGATTTTTAGTGAGATACTTTGAGACTTACATTCTATTATTTATTAAAACTTTTGTTTGATTGCGGACCTAACAAGTTATGTTTAATTCTTTGCTCTATTGTCATTAGGTCCTGAAGAAGACCAAAATAAAAAGGTCGAAACGTCGGCATAAAAATAAAAATGGCATTTTTCTGATTTACTTGACTGCAAACCCGAATACAAAACAAATTTAAATTAAATAAAAGTATTTTGCAAAAAAAGTGCGTACGTTACTTAGCGACTTGTTAATGGCGAATTTTTTGGGATCTATTGATTGCATTATATGTATATAAGAAAATTAATAAGATGAAATGAAATTATTATTTGATTTCTAACCAAACGTATGTATGTAACTCAATCGCCTAATGGTTTGCCGAACCGTAAACATATGTTTACACATCCAATTTCGTGAGTAGGTACCAGGTACTCACACCTTTTTTAAGAAGTTTCACTTCTATCATGAGTACGGTGTTACACACTTTTTTTTTTGCTTGCTGAAAGTGTTTCAAATGCAACTTCTCAGCAAAACCGAGTCACGTTTACTACCTTTCTTGCAGCTTTTATAAGGATATTCCAATGTGAAGCGTTCAGTTTGTGGAAGATTAATGACATGGACGCAGGCGGACGCAGCTGAAATTGGTTCTTTTT
>NW_023472914.1:0-3942 GCF_013731165.1 Rhagoletis pomonella
GTTTATGTGGCTTCATATTCTGCAGTTGGTGGTCGTATATTCGAATTCTGTCAGACGTAACATCAAAATGATAATATAAAATTTTGAACGTCATTTTATTTGTCCTGAACTCGAAAAAGTGTTTGTGAAGTGCAGAAAAAAAATGTGTTCAGAGTAGTTTTTGTATGAGGATTTTTAAATAGAAACTTAGTAAGAACACAAACTCCTGATTGCGTCTGATTGTCTCCTGCACGACTTTACAACTCAGTTCAAGTTGGTTTTGTCATAGCTAATTAAAAGTGAGGTATTTATCGAAATCCCGCCAAAAAGCTAATTACAAGATGTTTATTCTTAACAATTGATAACTTTTCTCTGCAGGGTGGTTGAAGCCATCTTTAATATATAATAAATTTATATATATTACAGTAAAAAGCGCGCAATGGTTCTGGCGGTTGATTTATCGGTGGGGATTTGAGATTTACCCTTGCATAAGTCAGCCCTGGTGTCCCGGAATGAAGCTTTAACGCATAACAATACAGTGCCACTTGGCAGCCTTTTGTGGCAATAGTATTGCCAATACATACTTTGAATATTAGCCAAAGTGGCTCATAAATAAGATTTTTAGTAATAACTTAACTCCAGCGCCACCTTGCGGGCGAAATTGTGAACTTCACTTACCGTTCTTCTCCATGACTATAAGATTGAGTTCATATATTGCCGTAAGTTCCGGTATTCTACCATGAGTATTTCCAGAGATATACAGTAAGCAAAAATCGGTTTGTACAGGAGGTGCCACACCCCCTTTATATATCGAATTTTTTTTAGCCTATAACCATCCTTGGGACGTCTGAATCAGGTGTCCGAAATTTCAAAATAATCGGTTCGGCCGTTCTCGAGCTTTGCGAACACATAAAAAGCGTCTTTCAAAACATATATTATTATAGATTATAGGTTATAGAAGATTGGTATGAATCGAAATGATTTTGAATATGATTGTCAGACGAAAGAAAACTGTTTAAAAGGAAATGATTTTTAATGGGCTTCATTTGCAAACTACATGTAAGAGGTTTCCTTCTGTTTAAAATCTCAAATTGAGTTCACGAATAAGTTAATTGAAAAAGTATGGCAAGCAGGGTTGTCACGTTGGTAAATTGTTACCAAAATTGGCAGAAAAAAATTGGGTTGGTAAAAAGGTAAATTTCTTCTCATTTTGCTAGTTTTCTTTTAAGTATTTTGTTTGAAAAACCAATTAAAACTTTTCATTCCCGCTTTATTTTTCGTAGTTATGTTTATATTATAATTTTCTTTCCGAAAGTGTAGTCTACTTTATTGCGTAAATTTTCGAACGCTTTAATGCACACTTTTTATATACAATTCCACATATAAATGTATATCCATAAAAGGCGAACAATATCGTGCTCCATTCAAAATTCATTTTAGTAGAATCCTGAGGAGCTTTTGATTACCTACACATGTTTTAATGATCTTTAAATAAAAGAAAAAAATGGGCAGGTATGTAATTATACACTATGAATGTTGGCGAAAAAATTCAAAAATCAACGCCATATTTATCGATGGAAATTGTTAAATAAACCAAAAAATTACAAAAGACCAGCGAAAAAAATATTTAAAAAAATCAACGGGAACTTGTTGGTCATACTTAAATTCCATGGGCCATAAGACTCCATACCTTAAATTGTTCTAAAAATTCAGAATAAAAGCTCGAAATTTAGGCGAACATTTTGTTAATTTTTCTAAATGTTGTATATAGCTTGAATCCTTGATTCTTAATGGGTTCAGTTAAAACGCAAACAATATTCTTATACAAAAAAATACCAAAAAATTGTTACTTGAGAAACATTGTGAATATTAAAAAAATCACCAAGCGGCTTTTGAGTCACTGTATTTGTCTATAATAACTCCAGTTGAAGTTTTTTCAAATGATGAAGTTTCGTTGTTGCCTTTAGTTTCATCACTTTCGCTTTTCGTTGAAGGAAACCGAGAATATGCCATTAATATGATCTCAAATACGATATCATTATTTAAATAAAATGTTCTTTAAAAGCAATATTAATTTTTATTGAAATAAGGCTGACTTCCGAAACATGTCAATACAATGTTTGGATATTGTTATACTGTGGAATTCAAACTGTATGCAGAGTTGCGACACATTGCAAACATACACATTGCATATTTTAAATATTCAATATAGAAAGTAACAATTGTTCTGAATTTTCCATTTTTATAACACCAATGGTAATCAATAACAAACGAAGCATCAACTTTGTTTGTGATGCGATGATTGCTCTAGCGATGCGTCTCGATAACTTTTCGGATGCGTTTTGGAAAAGTATTCATTGTCAATATTTTGTAGTTCGACGTAATGGAACATTATACTTTGTACGTATGCAATGCAATTGATGATGATAACTTAAAGTTATTGGTAGATACTTTTTGATTTGGTAATTTTTTTTCAAATGGATGGTAAGTATTTTTTTTTCGTTAGTGGCAACCCTGATGGCAAGTGAGAAGTTTAAGAAAGTTTTTGTTTGAAAATATTTTGAAGATGGTTAAACAAATTTTAAACCTCCTCTTTTTTAATTGATTTTTCTTTAAATAAGTTTCACTCAATGTTGCACGTAGAAATTTCATACACTCAGCGAAGCGGGTGAGGGCGGTCTAGTTGGCTATAAAACTGCATACTCAAAATATTTCTAAGAAATCTTAGTCATTAAAAACCTCGAAATTATTCAAAAATGTGTGGATTTTTTTAATATTGCACAAAGATTAAAACTTCGCTTTATATGGTTTTTGTTAAGCAATAAACTATATTTTTATAAAATAAAAAAGGAATTAAAATTTAAAAATAATAAAATAAGTAGGGAAAACTTGACAATGTGAGTGTCGTATAGTTATGATAAGCACTATACGTCAAACATGCACTTTATTATACTAAAATTATATAGGATACAAAACTGCATACCCAAAATGTTTCCCAGAATTCTTATTAAAAAGCTCAACAGTTTTACGAAAGTGTTCAGATTTTAAATATTGCACTAGTTGGAAACTTGGATTTATTCGGTTTTTGTTAAGGAATAAACTATATAAAAGAAATTGTTATAAAAAGTATCAGTCCAGCACCTTCGTCTTGACCTGCGGGCTGTATCGGAGCCACAGCCGCTAAACTTTAACGTAGAATACATACGTGATATTTTTAAAAGCACTTTCAAGTCAAATACTGCAATGAAATATTTGTTTTGATTTTATTGCACTCAATTTAAAAAATCAATACAAATACAAAATATGAATAATTAGTAATAGTGAAACAGCCCCACATTAACTGCAATCATATGTGCCATCAGCCAATAAATATATGACAGAAGAGTATCTTCTGTGTGGTAATATTTTATCATGGGCAACTGTCATTACTTGGATTAATTTTCATTTCGTTTCATACTGCAGAAATGCGTATTACTTTTGATTTTAGCTTAAGTCCCCTTATTAGTATACGTCTGGTTTAGAAATAAGTAAATTTATTGCGTCTGAAATTGTGATTGAGTTGAATTTGATTTTTTGAATACGCGTTATCCCTTCTAAATACAGTTTAAAAATAAAGCCCTTCTAAACCCATTTCAATTAATACCCATTTTTAAATAATTCCTTAAACTTATTAAGTAATTTGAATTTAACTTTTTAAACTGCCCTGCAGGGAGCTTATACCTAACTTTAGTCTGTTTACGCGAACCCTCGTGCTAACTATTAGCTGTATATTTTATTCTGTAAAAGCTAAGTACTTTTGTGGGGCGATGGCCGCAAAGAAGTCAGACCTGGATACCTCTGCATTACATGTCAACTAACTTGTAACTAACTACTTCTGGACATAAATTATCAATAAAAAACAATTTTTTTACATATTAATTTATTTAATTTATATTCAAGAATGCATCTTTGTTTATGTGGCTT
>NW_023472915.1:0-3942 GCF_013731165.1 Rhagoletis pomonella
TATCGATAACTGAGTTATAGGTCAAAATGTGATTGCCCAAAAACCTTCAAATTTTCCTACAGTATGGGTATCAAACGAAAGGGGAAAGCCCCAGGTTTCATTTGCACTTCGATATATTTCGATAAATTTATCGATAACTGAGTTATCGGTCAAAATGTGATTGCCCAAAAACCTTTAAATTTTCCTACAATATGTGTATCAAAGGAAAGGGGAAGGTGCCAAGTTTCATTTTGACTTCGATATACATACATATTTCGATAAATTTGATTACCCAAAAACCTTTAAATTTTCCTACAATATGGGTATCAAATGAAAGGGGCAAGGTCACAGCTTTCATTTCAACTATTCCATATTTCGAAATATTTATCGATAAATCAGTGCGTGCAAACCGCAAAATTTTACATGGTTTTATAATTAGCCCTTTCCAACCTTTTTATTTTTCGTAAAAATTTTCCGCTACCATATTCATTTAACGCGTTAACTTAACCTTTTGTGTGAATTGCTGAACTACTATCTATTTAGAACTTTGATGCTTCATTCAAATTAGATAATAGTAGATATATAAAATGAGAGGAGGGAGTAAACTCAGAAAGTAAGTTTCGAGTGTGCAGCGGTGTATGTACGTACATTAAGGTGCCTCACGCTCCATACAAAATAAAAAAAAAATGGACACCCTCTTTCCATCGGAAAATATTTCGAAAAATTATTAAGATTTACCTTTTATACCTACATAAAAACGTTTATTTTTAGCATTTTTTTAACTTGGTTTAGCTCCACTAACTCTTAATATTTTTTCGAAATATTTTGGGAGAGTCCTTAGAAAAGAGTGAATTTTGAAATTCCGGTGGAAACACTGTAACCTTTTTTTCGTGAGCCACCTTAACGTACATATGAATGTATGTAGAGTGTGAGTATCACTTTAAATATTACATGCCCTACATACATATTTTAAACCTACTACTTCTCTGCGTTCAAATTTTCTCTTTTGTTTGTATGGTTATAATACAAAACTCAATATTACATTTATGAGAATAAATGAGAAACAACGGCGAATATGTGACAAATGTTACTAATAACTTAAAGAATATTTGCGCAAGTGATATTCGCAGTAAAAGAGTATGAACAGAATGATTATGTAGCTCCAATTATGTATTTGTGTTTGTATGCATATTTGTGAGGATTGCCTTTCGTTGTTTCTCTCAGCTTGATGCTTCATTCAAATAAGATAATGGCCCGTAGTCATAGTCAAATTAGAATAGAGTTTTATCTATTTAGACATGATTCTAAGATAAACATCATTTTATGTCTGTCATAGTCAACTCAAAATACATTTCATGTCTAAAATGGCATTTCAACTTTAAAATGACTGTTTATAACTACCCCATTTTTTGTAGAACACTACCCTCAAGTAGTATCAGGCATTTTTAGACTTCATCCCATTGCAAAAACTTCTGCCAGACACCTCAAAACTCGGTGGTTTCATCCATTATAAAATAAGTGCTGTCTGGCGGCTCTGGGATCTTCGTCTATAAACTGAGAAAGTATGTATCGAGTGTACAGTGGTGTATGTACATACGTACATATGTATTTAGACTCTAAATTTTTGAGTGTGAGTATCAGTTTCAATATTACATGCACTACATACATATTGCAAACCTACTATTTAACTTCTCTGCGTTCAAATTTTCTCTTTTGTTTGTAGGTACTGTTAAATGCAAAACTCAATATTATATGCATTGCATACATATTTCAAATCTACTACTTAGTTTCTTTGCTCTCAAATTTTCTCTTTTGTTTATACCGTTATAATACATTTGGTTTTGCATACATCCTGATGCAATTAGGCAAAAAGAGTTTTGTATCCCAAATAAATAGACGTATTTTGTGCTATTTCCAAACAAATAATTAAAATAATACAGTTTATATCATAAACTTTATGAAGTGTGAAGTGAAAAAGAAAGATTAATTAATTGGATTTTTGAAGTTTTTGCAGTGTGAAGTGAGTTATCATTACTGTAAGTAAAAATGTAAAATAAAAACGTGGTAGCCATAGAGTATGTTACAGCCCAACCTAATAAAACCGGACGGCGTTCGTTTACCGCACGGACATGAGCGACTTTTTTTGCTTCTAGCCGAAATAAATAAGCGTGCGTTTGTATCTCTGCCTGTGTGCAAACGTCTAATCGAAATGTCACGCAGAACAAAAATTGGAAATCGAGTTAGATTTTTAGGATGTACGTTCAATTTCGGTTGCTTCCATACAAGTTGTATTTGCATGAGACATTTTTGACAGATAACTGGCGGAGTGCGTTTATATTAGGTTGGGCTGTAAGCTTTTATACAACTTCGAAATAAAACGAAACGGAAATTCCACAGGTTTAATTTCGACTTTGCTATACTCCAAGTTTGCATAAAATGCAAATATAGAGCGAAAGAGATTTGTTTTCGCATAAATTAATCGACATCTAAATATTAAATAAATTTTGCTTTATATATTCTTTAATATTTCTATGCAACATGAGCATTAAAGGAAAAGCTTTGGCCAGAGCTTTACTTTCCGTTTCGCCTTATTTTGATAGATTAATCAATAAAATAACATGAAGTTGCACCTAAACCTTAACCATTTTTTTGCAACATTTTTGTTAATAATAACTCAGTTCTTGGTTGTCTGATATTATAAAATTAAATTTAATTCAACTCAATTTAATTTAAAATAAAAGTAAAATGAAACAAAAATAGAAAATAAAATTAATTTAAATAAACTACAATAAAATAAAATGAAACAAAAGTAAACAAAACTAAATAAAATAGAATAAAATGAAAAAAAAAATTCAATTATTTAAATGAAATGAAAAGGAAGAAAATATAATATAATAATATAATAAAATAAATTACAATAAAATAAAAAAAAATAAATAAAAACCCCAGTAGAATTTGGATTTATAAATGCAATATCTCCTAAAATATAAGTTGCCTCTCATTGGGGTTTTCTATTCTGTGATCTGTGTGACCCCATCTGTCCAACACACACAAAAAAATATTCCAAAGCCTGGTGCACTCTCATAAAGTCAACCCAAAAAAATAACACTAGCCGACGCCATGCCAAGTCCTTCTTAAAAAATTTTGATTTGAAAAAGTGCTTCGAATTTTGCACATACGAGGTTTTGCACCCAAAGCAATGGTACCTCAAATGAAAGGTAATTCAATTACCTATCCAATGCAAAAAAAAAATATAAATCGGTTCAATAGTTTTTAAGAAATTTTTATTTTAAGTAATGCTTCATATGAACTTTGACTCTTAATAACTTTCGTTTTTGTTGTTTGCCCCGCAAAAAATTTACATATTTATACCCACGTTAACTATATCCTTCGATCCCCATACTCCAATTTTTAATTTTGGAGGTTGAGGTATTCTGCATTTATGCCATAATATTATATAAATATGAAAGTTTGAAGTATACATGATCTATTCGATAAATGCTTTCTGGGTTGAATATATAATAACGGGTTGAATATGTAATAATAAATAAATATAATCTGGACATTAATATCAATACTTAAAGCAAAAGCAATATTTAACGTTCAAATCTCACTTTCTATCGATTTTAAGGATATAAATAAAAATTTTTGAAACCCTTTTTTCAATATTATTTTTCCAAATTTTTGCAATATTCGAATTTTGCTACATTGACAAACAATTGATCTTACAAAACTTTTTTATTTCATCAATCTACCTTTACCCATTGATGAGAATTTCGATAAATTGTTAAATACCCCTGGTAAATGCTTCAGTAGTCAATAATCTATATATCGAGGGCTTATATTCAATACCCTCTATCTGCAATTTTGATGAAAATGAGTTTTTGATGGTAACGTGTGCTCTGACTTATCCTTCACCCATGACAATAATGTCAAACTTAAAATTTAGATTTAATGGTATTA
>NW_023472916.1:0-3942 GCF_013731165.1 Rhagoletis pomonella
CTGCGTCTGTTGTTGTGCCTTGCGATTGGGAACGCAGTAGCAGAATAAATATGTGTTGCAGGCGAAGGCAGACACTTGCTGACCTCGCCCACAATGCGGAAGTTGTTTGCGCGCTACACTTAACGGAATGACGTTGTTGTTATTGTTAGTGTTATTGGTGTTGGTTTCGCCTTAATTTTTGTTGCAAGTGGCACTTTGTTTGACCGTAAAGCTCTATTGCAGCTGCAAGTTAAGCTTATTATGTTGTTGTTGTTGGTGTTTTCGTTGCCTACTACTGCTGCAGGCGTTGACAGGCCTAATTGCCGTTGCTGTTATTGTGGCTGCAGTGTTGCTGTTGTGTGTTGGCGGTGGTGTTAGTAGCGTCGTTGACGGCAACTTCAATTCGCGCTCCGTTGTTGGGTGGCTCGCTGCGTTGTACGCCGGATTGTTATCTGCGGCAGCAAATGTCTTTATTGTTGCTACTGTGACGTTTGAGTCCTTTGTTGTTTTGGTTGTTGTTGCTGCTTGCTTTATTTCGTTTACTTCGGCCGCGACTTTGATTGCCTCTCGAGTGTGGCAATGTTGCAAGAATGCCGCTTACTTTATGCCAATTGCACTGCTTTGTCACTGAACTGTGTGCGATGGCGGCGATAGCAGCTGCTGAAAAGCGTACGTTTTTACTTAATACAGTTATTTTTGTCGTTGTCGCTGTTGTTGTTGCTGTGCGCCTTGCGTTTGCTGTTGCAATGTTTAATGGTGTTGTTGCAGTTGCAGTCGCGTTGGCCGTTGTTTTTGGTGTTTTTTTTGTTGTTCCTGCATGCGCGGATTTATGCATTTGTATTACGAATTATTGGCGTATATCGAAGTGTGCTCGGAATTATTTATATTTTGGTTTATTTGTATGCGAATTTCCTTTAGTTCAACCCAAGTTTTTATTCCCCTTTTTAATGCATTTCCTCTCACTTCGTTACCTTCTGCCAACTCGTATTGCTGGTTATTTGGCTGTTAATGCTGGCGGGTTTGTTGTGTTCGCCACAGTTATTATTGTTGCTGTTGTTATGTATGCATTTCTTTGTGTTGCAGTGTCGGTTGCTGTAGCTTTTGTGGTATTCTTAAGTTCTCCGGAGGATTAAGTGGCAGCGCAGTTAAACATACAGACCTTCACATATACGCACATACATACATACATATATCTATTTTAAATTATCCTTACAAATTGTTGTTGTATCTATTTTATACTCTTTTTTGTTTATCCTTAATGTCTATTGTTTGGTTATATTTTTGTGTTTACCATCCCTTTCGTTTACTGCTACTTTTTTTTACTAGTTGAAAGAAATTCTCAATTAATTCTAGTTGGCAGTTTGAATTTATCTTATGGTTGATGTTGCTTTCTCAAATAAACCTTGTTGCGATTGTTGTTTTTTTATTCTTAGCCTAAGTCTGTAAGTAAATAGAGAGAAGAAAACATTAAGTATTTATATGGACTGATATGAGTTATTTTAGATGGAAAAGTATTTTTAAACCAAATCAAGATTACGAATATGATAAGACGCGCTAGTCTGCGATGTAAAAAAAGTTTCACGTTTGATGGTTTATTCCATTAATAAGATTTGTGAAGCTAAATAGATTTTTTCACGCTGATTCCGAATTGGATAAGGTATCGTGAATGCGATGGTCTGCGAGGAACAAGCTTTTAAGTCTGAACAAAAAGCTTGAGTTAAGATTTTTAAAGTTAAATGAATTCACTAATATATAAAGTATACTACTGATAGGTGTTCGATCTCTTGAGAAACCAATCGTATATAAGTACATTTGGGCGATTCAGAAAATTATTATTTTATTTTTTTCCTCGGAACCATGCTCAAAAGTTTCGTTTAGACGCCAAAATAAGTCTCAGAAAATATGAGCACTTAATATTAATATTCGATGTCGACAACCATAATACGGCATAACATAACATAGGAAATTATTATTTTTTTTACTTCTGATTAACATATTTAGCGAACGATACGTTATAAGGTCTTGGAGCATTTTTGTAGAGAATTAAATGCTCTACAAAAAAGGCCTAAAGTCATATTTCGATAAGTCTATTCGACTTTGGCCTCTAATAACTTTTGACTGAGTGGATTATCGAAAAATGACTTCAGACTTCAGAAAGAGCGTTCAGTTCTCTACAAAACTTTTCCCAGACCTTTACGGTACATCGTATCGTTCGTTAAATACAAATAAAAATCAGAATTAAAAAAAAAAAAAATTTTCCTATGTTATTAATATTAAGGGCTCATATTTTCTGAGACTTAATTTGGCGTCTAAACGAAACCTTAGAGCATGGAAAAAAAATAAAATTTTTTTTCTGAATCACGCTAAAGTATATCCGAACCAAATATCTAGTATTGTGTTTGTATATTTACGGCCCTGAGGATGAAGCAGAAAATCGACAACTAAATTATTTATATACCCAACATTTGATTTAATTTATTTGCTGGCCTCGGGCTTGTTGACAATTTTTTATACGAGTAGTATAAAATATTAAGAGAATTCTGCTTTCCATTTTTGTTCTATTGAACACGGAAATAAATTCCCAAAAAGATCTTCATCCAAATTTTTTCAAATATGTATGCGCTTCGTTCTATCTTATTTTATGAAGTCGTTTTAGATGTGAACTTTTTCTTCAATGAGCGAGAACCACAACATCAACCACATCGAAGAAAAGTTCTGAACGGAAAGGATGAATTCGCTTTAACTCTCGGCTTTTGAAACTTGTTGTCCATTTTACCTTGGGTCTACAATATAATTCTAGAACCGTGCAAATGGTTGAATCAAAATTGAATATAAATTAGGAAACGTAATATTCTTAAAGGACGTCTTCATTAATCTTGTTTTTCGGCCGTCAGACCACGCAGCGTTTTCCAAGCGCAGCTTGCAGCTATGTACATACATATAAAATAGTCTGAAAATTGGCAATTCTGCTCTTCTTTTAACATGTATATGGTAACTATTTTCTATGATGACTAAATATCAGTTAACTAGACAACTGTGGAATCTTCTCAATAGTGCATGGCAGGTGAACTTTGAAGGAAGTGGAGCTCTTTTTATGACCTCTACTCCTCTCGCCGTGCATTATATTGTTGTAAACCGAGCTTTAAATCCCACTTATTTGCGCAGGCAAGTAAAAGATGGTTTTATGTCAACATTTTATAGAACGACTCGACAAATTTGGCTCAGCACTATTTTTCTAGAACCTGCCGGAGTAGGCGAGTGACTGGATTCATAAGCATCCACGGGTTCAGGGAAATGCATGTAAGCCGAACTTCCACGACGGCCAAGGATTTCTGCCGCAGCTGCCATCATGGGGCTTAAGTTGAAAGCAGAGAAGTCGCTGTCAAGGACTTGCCCTTTTTGGAAACCATCCTACTGCGTCTAAATCCCTTTTTTACCAGACACAGGCAGCTACTTCAAGCTAACCTAATCGAAGTATAATTTTTTTAAGCTTTCTCTCGATGGTCTTCTCTCCATACCGACACTATTCAAAAAATGATGTTTTTGAGTTATGTGTATAGCAGTGGAAAATTGACTCTCATTTATCGTGTATATTGGGATAAGTCAAAAATTGTCGATCGGTTGCCGATGCTTTCATAAAAAATTAGGAAATTTTTCAGTTTATGTTCAGTTATAAATACCAGTGGACTTACTTTCATTCAATTACTTAAGAGTAGTAACTTATTTCGTTTTTTTCAGTCGAATCCTTACTTAATCTTCATAAAGCAGTCATAATTTGAAAACTTACAAATTTTTCCTACACAATGACGCAAATAATCCACAGCAATTACGTTCCAAGAAAGAACTATTGCTAATTTATGAAACGCAAAAGCTCTAGATGACTGCTATACTGGAAAACATGAAATTTTGGGTTGTGTCGTTATTTCAGAAGACCATCGGTATATACATACGTATATGTATATT